>NC_056746.1:1220572435-1220662435 GCF_019279795.1 Protopterus annectens | reverse complement strand
CGTAATAGCTTAGTCCTGAAAACTGGAGTTATGATGTTATCATTGGCTGAGATAATTTTGAATGTAGGGGAGGTGGCAGGGGTTCTAGTAGGGTGAAACAGGATGAGTTTTTTTTTTTTTTTTTTTTTTTTTGAGAGGGGTTCAGTATTAGTTGAGCATTAGCTAGCCAAGAAAAACAAGAGAAGCACCCCACAGCTTGTCGGCAACTCTTTATTGTAGAATAACAGAATAACAGAATAAAACAGTAAGCGCTTTCACGTTGCGATGAACGTTTCTTCAGACTTCAAACCACACATATCCTGACTGCATTTAAATACTCTTCTATACACTCATTAGCCAGTCTCCACAAGCAAACAATTAAGCAATCAATTAAATTAATTGTAGATTAATTATGTCTTTAACAATTATATATGCATGTATCTAAGGGAAACTCATATAGCCTTATATAGCAAAAAACTTCCTTATCCATATATACGTCAACAAATGTTCCAAACATCTAAGAATGTTTCCAGTGCTATATCAATATATATTATATATTACATTAAAAATACATATATATAAAAAATAATAATATGAAAATATGTACACCATATGAATTTTATATTTTATAAATAGCAGGTAATGAAATAATAAAATAAATGATTAATTCCATTAGTATAAAAATAAATATAAATACATATGTGAAAAAGTACATATAAGAACTGCATGAAATGCACATTCTATGAATTCTATAAATAAAATATACTTACAAAATGTCCTTATCTATAAATATAATATGAAAATATGAATATAAAACTACATTCCAAATATATATACACTTTCATATTTACATTTGTATCATGTGAATGTATACAGAAAATATAAATATATATACAAAGAATATACCTATGATGAATTTAAAAACTCCTCAGATGCATATGTAGATGTATATAAAAATACATTTCTTTTAAAAAAACATATAAAAAGACATATAAAAAGACATATATAGAATGTGTATGGAAAGATATATCTATATACATGTATATATATGTGTATAAGTGTAACTCTTATACACATACTATCTGTCAAAAAAAAAAAAATATATATATATATATATATGTGTGTGTAGAAACACATATATAATATATAGTATAACATAATATAAAAAATATATATATAAAAAACATATAAAAAGACATATATATGTATATACATATCTGCACAATATAAATAATTGAGTTGTATTCCATGAATAACACCTAGGAATGATTCAATGTTTATATGGTTTAGCTATTAGAAAAGGCTTGAGTGAACTTTTCTCATTTAAGTCATGTCCTCTTACTTCTGTGTAATTTCTAATGTTACCCAGTCTCTCTGTTTTCAAAATCACTTCCAATGCCATGAATTTAAAACTATGTCTAGACCCTACTGTAATAACATGTTTAGCCAAAGCATTGTTTTCATTTTCTTTATTTATTTATGGCATATACATGTTCTCTAACCTTTTCTCTTAGGGTCCTGTTTGTCTTTCCCACATAAAATGATGCGCACAGTTGACATTGAGCTAGGTAGATCAAATCTCTAAATCTACAATAAGCATATCTGTCAAATGTGAACTTTCTTCCATTGTCAGGGTGTACGAACTCATTCCCATTAAGCATATAGCTACATTGGTTACAATGTCTACATGCAAAAGTACCCTTCCTTTGTGAATGTACACAGAAGTAAAAGAAAATAAATGGATAATTAGGTTACAAGCCAGTAGTGGACATGGCTTAAATGAGAAAAGTTCACTCAAGCCTTTTCTAATAGCTAAACCATATAAACATTGAATCATTCCTAGGTGTTATTCATGGAATACAACTCAATTATTTATATTGTGCAGATATGTATATACATATATATGTCTTTTTATATGTTTTTATATATATTTTTTTTATATTATGTTATACTATATATTATATATGTGTTTCTACATATATATATATATATATATATATATATATATATATATATATATATATATATATATATATATATATATTTTTTTGACAGTATGTGTATAAGAGTCACACTTATACACACATATATACATGTATATAGATATATCTTTCCATACACGTTCTATATATGTCTTTTTATATATTTTTTTAAAAGAAATGTATTTTTATATACATCTACATATGCATCTGAGGAGTTTTTAAATTCATCATAGGTATATTCTTTGTATATATATTTATATTTTCTGTATACATTCACATGATACAAATGTAAATATGAAAGTGTATATATATTTGGAATGTAGTTTTATATTCATATTTTCATATTATATTTATAGATAGGGATATTTTGTAAGTATATTTTATTTATAGAATTCATAGAATGTGCATTTCATGCAGTTTTTATATGTACTTTTTCACATATGTATTTATATTTATTTTTATACTAATGGAATTAATCATTTATTTTATTATTTCATTACTTGCTATTTATAAAATATAAAATTCATATGGTGTACATATTTTCATATTATTATTTTTTATACATATGTATTTTTAATGTAATATATAATATACATTGATACAGCACTGGAAACATTCTTAGATGTTTGGAACATTTGTTGACGTATATATGGATAAGGAAGTTTTTTGCTATATAAGGCTATATGAGTTTCCCTTAGATACATGCATATATAATTGTTAAAGACATAATTAATCTACAATTAATTTAATTGATTGCTTAATAGTTTGCTTGTGAAGACTGGCTAATGAGTGTATAGAAGAGTATTTAAATGCAGTCAGGATATGTGTGGTTTGAAGTCTGAAGAAACGTTCATCGCAACGTGAAAGCGCTTACTGTTTTATTCTGTTATTCTGTTATTCTACAATAAAGAGTTGCCAACAAGCCGTGGAGTGCTTCTCTTGTTTTTCTAATACATTGTGGGCATTTATCTTGAGAAGCACCTAACCCCAGGACTCGTTTGTTTTACTTTAATTAGCTAGCCAAGCTTCTATAGCTGTAAATGACTGTTGAGTTATTTGTTCTAGTTGTTGGAGGGTAGAAGCAGCACATATTAGGGTCAAATCATCTGCGTACTGTATGAGTGTGGTGTCTCTTGTGGCTGTATGGAGTTTATTTGTGAAAACTGTAAAGAGGAGTGGGCCAAGGATAGAACCTTGTGGGACTCCTAGAGCAACGGGTTGAAGTGGGGAGAGTTTTTGTTGCCATAATACTGTTTGTTGATGGCCATCCAGATAGTCTTGAAACCAGGCTATTGCTGTCTGGCTGAGGTTTAGTTCAGCTAGGACATTTAGGAGTTTAGTATGAAATACCTTGTCAAATGCTTTTGACAAGTCGAGGAAAGTTGATGAGACTAGATAGCCTTCACTACAGAGTTGGAGCATGGTATTGATAAAACTTACTAGGGGTGTGGTAGTGCTGTGATTAGGTCGGAATCCATGTTATGAGGGAGTTAGTAGATTATTTGTTAATAGGTATTGTAGCAGTTGTGAATGAATGCATTTTTCCAAGATTTTAGAAAGGGGAGACAATATGGCTATTGGACGATAGATAGATCTGTTGAGTTACCGCCTTTGTGAAATGGAATTATGTGAGCAGTTTTCCAGAGTTTGGGTCTTTTCTGTTCTGAGATAGAGTGGTTTATTAGGATGGCGACAGGGACTGAGATGGCATTGACTGCTATTTTCAGGTATTCTGCTGGTAAGTTGTCTGCAGCCAGTGTAGTTGGCTTAAGTTTTTTAAGATATTTTTTTACAATAGCAGTAGGGACAGATTGAGATTGTGAATTGGTGTGGGTGGAGGGGAGATAGGAGAAGAGTTAGAATTTATAAGCTGTAAAATGGATTCAGTAAAGTATTTGTTAAACTGGGTCGGAATGTCATCCTTGGTATTGGATAAGTTTGGGTTTGGAGTGGTGGTTTGACCTGGATGTAGTATTTTATTTATGTCTGACCACCATTTTGGAGGATGTTTCTGTTGTTTTGTTTGGATGTTTCTATAGTGGTCTTTTTTGTCCTGCTTGATCTGTTTTTTTGGCTGAATTTCTGAGCTCTAGGAATTTTTGACGGTTTACAGTTGTTCTCTCCTTGGACCATTTTTCCCAGGATTTATCTCTTACTTTTAGTAGTGATCTGGTTGTTTTAGTAAGCCAGGGAGTATAGTTGGGCTTGATCAGTAAGGTTCTGGGGGGAGGGGGGCTAGTTTATTTAGGGTACTGATAGGAGTGTTGTTGAACTATGATTTCATCATCATTTTCTAAACCTTTTGCTCTGGTGAAAGCTTGGGGCATAGCAAGCTGAGCAAGGTAGATCTGACATCCACAATTCCATCAGAAATGTAGCTCATGATGTGGGATTCCCAGCCATTTGCAATAAAGCTGTGAGATATAATCAGCCTAGCACATCTTAAGTCTATCATGGGGCCTATTCCTTCTGCAAACTGCACATGGTATCCAACCTAGCTCCACCAAAGCTGTCAAGAACAGAGCATCAGTGCTGAAACTTTAGAGTATAATTTCTCATTAAAGATGAGCCCAGAGCTCTAACATGAAACTTAATTTTTGCCAATTAATTTTTGCCAATTTTATCCACAGTTCAATTCAAACAATCACTACCCAAATTACATTACATCACACTTTTTAATTTAATATATTATTAGCAAAAATAATATTAGAGGTGATTGTAGATCTATTTTCAAAAAATGCATGCTGATATATAGGTTCATAGGTATTTACCACGATAATGACCACAGGGGCCTTTTTAGGCCTAGCCATACATCCCAAATCTCTGATAAGTTTGTTACCCCTAATAAGTGTAACCAGAGGCTTAGGAGATGAACAATTCACAGGCTCCCTGAGCCCATTAGAGACACAAGTGCTAAACCAGTGATGAATTTCCTGTTCCCTATCCAATTGTCCAAGTTACAACTGAATTAGGTTTGGGAGGAACTCTGCTTTACATGGTTGGGGAGACTGTTCCAGAGAAGTGGTAGTCTCTGTAATACATACCTGTCTCTCCAGTAGGTCGTATTTGTATCACAGGCAAGGTTTAAGTCTTTAAAATGGATAATTCTGGCTCGGTTTGTTTTATGGATATGCAGGAGGTCCATCAGGGTGGAGTCTGGCAATGCATTGTACGCCAGGCTTAGACTCCCCCCTCAACAGGCTGTAGGAGA
The DNA here is from genome assembly GCF_019279795.1 of Protopterus annectens. NCBI lineage: Eukaryota > Metazoa > Chordata > Ceratodontiformes > Protopteridae > Protopterus > Protopterus annectens. Next base: position 1,220,657,263 of record NC_056746.1, on the reverse strand, counting down.
CAGACTACAGGGATAGACCCTTGAGGTGGTCTGCATAGTATATGTTACTTACACCCTGTATTTTTCTGGTGAGGAACATCTATAGGCATTCCAACTGTTGGATATGCCTGGTTAGGTACATACCAAAAGGGGTATTGTACTCAATGATAGGTCTGATGAATGTTGAATACAGTGGAACAATGACTTCCTTGGAACTAGATGCCATACCTTTGTTTATAAGTTGTACAACATAGATTGGTTTCCTTACTGCTGTAAACATGCAATAGCAAAGGCTAGATTACTCTATATGCATCTCCCCAAGTGCCTGACTACTGGGTCATCTCTTAGGAATGTGTTATCAATATGATAGTTACCAGGAGTGGATGGCTTCCCAAAGGATACTATTATGCATTTCTTGGCATTTAGTTTTTGTCCATGGCTCTGACACCAGTTATTTGTTTGTGTCAGCCCTTCCTGGATAAAATTTGTGTCAGTGGTGGACTCTATGACTACTTCTAAAATTGTAATCATCCACATATTTAGTCAGGCAGAGGCCATTGACATTGGCCTTCACTTCAGAGAAGAAGATATCAAAAAGGAGCAGTCCCAGGACTGATCCCTGAGGTAAATAAACCCATACCCAAGTAGTCTGTGCAAGTGCAAGCCAAGCAACATCACAGATGAGCAAATGCAAATATAGGACTGTTAGTTAATTCCAGGAGAGGACAGAACAGAACCTCATGCGTATGAATGTCAAACAACCAAGGATAGTATCAAACAGCAGTACAATAAACTAACATCATGAGAATCAAACTCATAGCTATATGGACAGCAGTTACCACATCTACTGAATTATGCCATGAGCTAATTGTCACAACAATGTTTTCAAGTCTTGTGACAATAGTTTATTCAAAATAACATTCTCGGTTATCTTCCCCAACAAGGAAGCAGACCTTTGGCTCTATATACATCTGGGATTGCCCTATTCTCATTTGCCTTAAAGACTGGTTTAACAAGTACACGACTCTAATGTTGAGGACTCTTTCAATACTTAAGTGACCTAGTGAATAACAGATGTGATGATGGTACTGTAAGTTCATGTAAAGTGTTCTCAGGTCATTATTCTATCCCCTGCTTGTGCTTTGCTTAGGTACAGTTTACATAACACTCCTTCCATTTTCTCTAGATGTTTCTTGGGCAATTATCTCTCCCTTTATGGACTTCACTTATTATGCATAAGGTGTTGGAAATATGGACCATATATGCTTCAGGTTTCTGATGAGTTAAGCTTCTGAATGATACATATATATATATATATATATATATATATATATATATATATATATGTAAAGATGTGCGTGTGTGTGTGTGTGTGTGTGTGTGTGTGTGTGCGTGCGTGCGTGCGTGCGTGTGTGTGTGTGTGTGTGTGTGTGTGTGTGTGTGCCTATGTATATATACACACATATATAATTATTTCCTGTTATGCTCAATATTTTTATGTAAAATATCTTCCATTCATTCCTGATCTTGTCTCACACTATGTTTAATTTTTTTGTCCAGTTTATTTTATTTATTTTCATTTCTGATATACTTTATCTCTCGCCTTATTTATTTATTTTTACTTTTTGCATTTAAACTAATTTCCTTTTAAACACGTCAAATTCCTTTTGCCATCCTTCTGATGTATGCATCACTCCAAATAGTTTTACACAGTGACTGTGTTGCATCTATAAAATCAGTTATTAATCTTCTATGTGTTGGTTTAAATTTCAGTTTAGCAGAATTATCTTACAGTAGCTTAACCTTTATAACCCCATCATCCTTGCACATCAAAGGTAAAAAAACATGACACTAAGTAACAATCACCTCCTTAAGAACAAAAACAATATCCAGTCTACTCTTTTCCCTGGTAGATTTGGTTACGATCTGCAATAACTGTTGTTCCTGAATGCACAGTGCAAATAATGTCTTCTCTGATTCTGTAGAATCAATATTATTTCAGTCTCTTTTTGGTAAATTTAAGTCCCCATCTATTATGAAGTTTCTTTCCTATGCTTCATGCAAGAAATATTTGAATTCATTTAAATCATCAACACTCAAATTTGGTAAACTAATATAGCCCACAATTGGAATGTGTTCTAATGTTGTCTTTATTGTGAAGGTTACATAATCTACAGTACTGGTGATATTATTAAAGATGTAATAATCATAGCCTCATAATCTTTAATCCATTTCATAACCCATCCACCTGTGTTTTCTTAATAGAATACCTGTTACAGAAAAAAAAACTTAGAATTGTTTTTCAGTCATTGCTCTTTAACAGTATTTCTAAAACAATAGAAACACTCATATGGAAAAGAATGAATTTTGATAAGAAAAAAAATAATAATGCTTTCTGCATTAGTAAGAAACATAATTAAATCAAATTTTGCTAACTGCAAACTGTTGAATTTCTGAAACATTATCATTATAATGACAAAACTTTAGTCCTGTAGCTCGGGGTGTCTGTATGTTAACCACAGCATATTATGAGAACTTAGAAGTATAACATATAATGTGAAGTGGCTGAGTGGATAATAGAAGATAATGCCCATTACACACTCTCCCACATGTATGCTATGTGTGTTCAGACACACACACACACACACACACACACACACACGTGCGCGTGCACACACACACGCACGTGCACGTGCACACACACACACACACACACACACACACACACACACACACACACACACACACACACTCTGTATATTCCTCAGATGTCAAATCTTGATTAAATTACAAAAATAATAGGCCACAGATACTCATTTCATGATATTCCATTCAGACTCACAAAGTGCAGAGTACTGATATGTCACTAAATGCAGATATGCCCACCAATTCCAGTTAATTTGTTGTCTGTATTCACATCAGATTTCCACTTGGACTAAATGACAATAAACGTATAATCAATAACCACAGTACTGTATTTCAGCGTGCAGATACATTCACACTTTTGTCCAATTAGCATGTCTAATCCACACAAATACAGATGCAGATGTAACCAAGAATTGCATCTACTTTCTTGACTAGCTATGACTCAGTTATCTGATTGTGATCAAAGCAATGAATGCATTCATAAGTAATAAACACAATAATATTTCAGCTCACTGCTTTTAGATACATACAATATCACACAAATGCAGGTGTGCCATCAGTTACTTCCAAGTTATTGACTGTGCAAACCTCATATGTCTGACTGTGATAAAATAATTGATCAAATCCAAAAGTAGAAGCCTCAATAAGATGCTTCTGATAATCAGATGGATGAAATGCATCCCATTCTGAGCCACCCACTACAGACAGAACAGAATTGGCTTTACATAGAGGCACACAGAGTTTTAACACTTGTTCCCATTCTCACACGGCCTCACCAATGTATCTGTCTCTCTCTCTGTATCATACACACTTACACACAGACACATACACACCCACTCCCATGCATGAACATGCTTTCACCACTATCTATCTCATGCACATAGTGTTTTCTATCTTAGTACAAACATACACACGCATGTACACACATACATACATTAGGATGAGACCGGTTCTTACAGTCTGTTTGACTGCACATACCTCACTTCTCTGATTGTGATCTGATAAATAGAAAATGCATAAGTAAGGCACAAAGCAATAGTTCAACTTGTTGCTGTCAGATATATATATATATATATATATATATATATATATATATATATATATATATATATATATATGTATATATAGATCAATTCATTTTAACCCAGATACATCAATGAGCCCAACAATTACTTCTACTCTGTGTGCACACCTCAGATGTCTTTAATCAAGTGAATGAAAAAAATATAAAACTAATTGCCTCAGTAAGATATTTTAGCTTTTTACTGTAAATGCATACAGTGTAGCCCATTTCAACACCAAAAACACACCTTTCAACTTCCCCTGATTTTGCTTCATATTTTTAGTCTACTCCTAATTTATGATTTTCTGACAAAAAATTAAGGACTGTAGTCTTTAAATTATGACATGTATAGTTGCAGAATTAAAAAGTAGTAGCACAATGTTGCGAGTCCACTGATACGATTTATTAATACAAAATACACAAATAGTTAAGCGCTTTCATCAAACAGTATGACTTCATCAGAACAATTAAAATATGAAATTTCAGGCTTAAATAACCCACAGTTTGAATTCATTGGTCTAAGCCTGACTAGCTTAGTCTGCAAGGCTATGGAGAGGATCATCATGGAGCTCATAAACAAAGACATTGGGGACCTACAGACACTAGATCCTACCCAGTTCGGCTTTGTCAAGGGCAGATCCTGCCTTTTGAACCTGGTTGACTTCTTTGAAACAGTCACCAAAGCCATAGATGAAGGGAAGGTAGTCCACACAGCCTATATGGACCTTGCAAAGGCATTTGACACAATACCCCACTCGGGCATCATAGATAAGCTATCCAGCTTAAATATAAACCCCTATGTCACAAGATGGGTCGCAAACTGGCTCAAAGACAGAACCCACAGAGTGAGAGTTGCTGGAGCCATGTCAGACTTGAAACCGGTCACAAGTGGTGTCCCACAGGGTTCTGTCCTGGGACCACTCTTGTTCGGTATATACTTTTCAGAGGTACAGGCAAACGTGGGAGGACTATGGCTCACCAAGTTCACAGATGACTGCAAACTGGGCGCCATAATCAACTCTCCAGCTGACACAAACATCCTTCAAAAAGGTCTCACAGAGACAGATAACTGGTGCCAGTGCCATGGTTTAAAGCTAAATGCCAAAAAATGTATAGTCATACCCTTTGGCGAAAACAATGTGCCCACAAATTATCACATAGGTGGAAACCCATTAAGTACAGAGAAAGTTATTAGGGACCTGGGGACCCAAGTTGATAGCAATCTCTCCTTTGAAAACCACATTGCCAAAGTGGTTAGAAAGACCTTCTACATAGCCCACCTCATCACGAAGGGTTTCACATCTAGATCAAGAGAGGTAATCGTGCCCCTTTATTCATCCCTCATCAGGCCCATCATAGAATACAATGCCCCTTTTGGGATGTACCTTACCCGACACTTGCAGCAATTAGAAAGACCCCAAAAGTATCTCACCAAGAGGATCAAGGGTCTCAAACAGATGCCATATACTGCTCGGTTAAAAAAACTCCAGCTCTACTCAGTTGCATACCGCCTACTTCGAGGCGATCTATGCCTGACATACAAAGCTATGTCAAATCCAGAATTAATGGACATGCTCCACCTCAGTAAATCTAAATCCCTTAGAGCCACACGCTCGAGGGACTTGAACCTCAGCACAGAAATAAATAGAACTTGCTGGAGGGTCAGGTTCATAATCCTGAGGCTCCCTTCGCTCTGGAATAGAATTTCAGTTCATGTGAGGCAGAGCACCTCACTGAATCTCTTCAAGAAGAATCTCGACAAGTGGATGGGGGATTGTAGGTTTGTCCCAGGGATTACTCCCGTGTCACTATTAGACAGAGGCACAGTAAACTAAACCTTAAAAAGGGCACAGTATACTTAAATCAAGGGCTGGCGTAAGCCATACAGAATCAGGCTACGCTAATAATTGCCCCAGAGCAGATAGCCTAGTATGAACCTATGAAACTATGAACCTATAGAAATTGACAAATCATATTTCAAACATGCCAAATCTCATGAATAATGAAACAAATAAATAAGTCCAGCATTAAAAATGTGTACCATTACAATATCAATATAAAAATATCACATTTTTATATAAAAATTATAATGCAGAAATGCAGAAGTATAAACTGTTAACATTTTAAAAAAAGACTTTCTTATATATTAAAAATTAATTCACTGACTGAACAGCCAGTGTATTATATTGAATCTGCCTTCTCTTTCAAAACAGGCATAATTGAAAGGTGTTCATTAATGCCTGGGGGCTGGTCAGCAGCTAGTCGGAGTTGCCACATCAATTCCTTCTTATGCAACCTATTTTGCCAATCACCCCCCCTCATATCTACTGTGACAAAATCCAAAATACCAAACTTAAAACCACTAAAATTTCTACACAAACCACTGTGTTTGTATAATGCATTGGTATTTTTTCCACATTTGATATCGTATAAATGCTCATATATCCTGTTCTTCAACATCCTTTCCGTCTTGCCGACGTAGAATGAAGAACAGGAATTACATTTAGCAAGATATACAAATTTACTGGAACAACAGTTCCCATTTTTCAAATAAATATGACACTTGTTGAGATTATTAATAGTAATGTCACGTTCAAGCATTATATAGGAACAATAATGACATCTACCACAAGGCTTACTACCATATGAGTTTCTCTGTTTTTCATTGGAGTTTCTGGAAACCTCCACCAAAGATTTTATGTTACTACCTACTTTGGTGGAGAAAATAGGCTTATCACCAAGAACCCAAGAACCCGGATTATTTCAGGATTGGTTCTAAAAATATTCTAATTCTTTGACAAAGTTGTTTTAACTTGAGAATATAGGGGACTAAACTGCACTACACATGCCTGTTGAAAATTAGTACCAACCCTGGTATTACCAAAATCACCGGTATTAACTGATTTATGATTAGTGCTACCCAGTAATGGTTTTTACACGGTACCCCATTTGTCACCAACCTCCTTGAGTATGGAATCAATGAAGTACCCCGGGTAGCCTCTCTCTAAGAACATCTTCCTTAAATTCTGAAATTCCAGTATCACATCCTCTTTTGTAGTGGTCATTCTGGCTATCTTCACTGCCTGCCCTTTTACAATACTTCTTTTCTGGTGAATAGGGTGGTGACTGGTATAATTCAAATATGCATTGCAAAATGTATTTTTTCTGTAGATTTTGGAGTGAAACCTATTTTGTTTTTTGAAAATCTGCACATCAAGAAAGTTAATTTCCTGCTGGTGGTATTGAAAAGTAAATTTTAAATACCTTGTAGTCTGGTTTATATATTCCAAAAACCTAGGGATTCCTGCTACATCCCCTTTCCACACAATAAAAATGTCATCCAAAAATATACCATAGTATGCAATGCAGGATGAAAATTCCATATCAGGTTGAAAGATATATTTTTGTTCCCACCCTAAAAGCACCAAATTAGCATACAAAGGGCACATGCAGCACCCATAGCAACTCCCTGCAATTGTTTAAAATATTCACCACCAAAGAATATAAAATTATTCTCAAGAATCAGGCTCATTAACTCACATAAAAGTGATACCTCATCACGTTTTAAAACGGAATGGGAAAAAATATCTTCCTCGAATAAATCTAGCCCATCCAGTTTTGGAATACAAGGAAAAAGATCCTGTACATCAGCTGTAAGAAACCAACAATCAGGTATCCAAATATCTTGCTTAAGCAGACCCAAGAAGTCCCAAGAATCCTTTAACAAGTGCAGAAATTTGCTGACAATATGTTTCAGTTTCACATTCACATAAACCGCTAGGTTATGCATCTTGGATCCTGCTGCTGCAACTATGGGTCTGAACGGTGGTTTCCTAAAATCTTTGTGGACCTTCGGTATCCCAAAGATGGTTGGTATCCTAGGAAATTTGTTTGATAAAAAATTGAATTCTTCCTTCGAAATTCTCTGATCTATCAGATATTCATATAAGAAACTATCCAATCTCCGGTAAGAAATATTGATTTCATTTTTAGAGCATAAAGAATATCTATCCTCCTGGAATAGAATATTCTGCATATCGTTGTTGTATTCTTCTACACCATAAATAACCACCCCACCCCCTTTGTCCGGGGTCATAATTCTTATATCCTTATTATTTCTGATACTGTCACGGATGTTTTTTTCTTTAGTGTTCAAGTTATTAAAAACCTTCCTTTTTTCACCCCAGGTTTTAGATAAATCTTCCTTGACTAATTTCTCATATGCCACTATGAGTGGATGCAATGGGGGATTGAACATGCTACTTTTCTTTAATACCTTGTTGGATTCACCCTTATTTGTTTTGTCTGACAGTATAAGATTCAAATTTAGTTTCCTAAGATACAACTGCAGGTCAATCATGACTGAAGCTATATCCAGCACATGCGTTGGTACAAACTTAAATCCCTTCGAAAATAATGAAAATAAATCCTTAGTAATAGGAAAGTTAGAATAGTTGTATATGTTAAAACCATCCAAACTGTACTTAATATTTTCAACACTCTGAATTTGTTCTATACTATCTACCATTGGTTGTAAGTCTGATTCTGCTTCACAACCCTGCTGTAAGTCTTGTTTATCCCTTGTCTGCGTTTGGCTATTCTTTCTGAGCGTCGAGGCAAGATATAGATATTCTTTATGCTCTAAAAATGAAATCAATATTTCTTACCGGAGATTGGATAGTTTCTTATATGAATATCTGATAGATCAGAGAATTTCGAAGGAAGAATTCAATTTTTTATCAAACAAATTTCCTAGGATACCAACCATCTTTGGGATACCGAAGGTCCACAAAGATTTTAGGAAACCACCGTTCAGACCCATAGTTGCAGCCGCAGGATCCAAGACGCATAACCTAGCGGTATATGTGGATGTGAAACTGAAACATATTGTCAGCAAATTTCCACACTTGTCAAAGGATTCTTGGGACTTCTTGGGTGAGCTTAAACAAGATATTTGGATACCTGATTGCTGGTTTCTTACAGTTGATGTACAGGATCTTTTTTCTTGTATTCCAAAACTGGAAGGGCTAGATTTATTCGAGGAAGTTCTTTTTTCCCATTCCGTTTTAAAACGTGATGCGGTATCACTTTTATGTGAGTTAATGAGCCTGATTCTTGAGAATAATTTTATATTCTTTGGTGGTGAATGTTTTAAACAACTGCAGGGAGTTGCTATGGGTGCTGCATGTGCCCCTTTGTATGCTAATTTGGTGCTTTTAGGGTGGGAACAAAAATATATCTTTCAACCTGATATGGAATTTTCATCCTGCATTGCATACTATGGTAGATTTTTGGATGACATTTTTATTGTGTGGAAAGGGGATGTAGCAGGAATTCCTAGATTTTTGGAATATATAAACCAGACTACCAGGTATTTAAAATTTACTTTTCAATACCACCAGCAGGAAATTAACTTTCTTGATGTGCAGATTTTCAAAAAACAAAATAGGTTTCACTCCAAAATCTACAGAAAAAATACATTTTGCAATGCATATTTGCATTATACCAGTCACCACCCTATTCACCAGAAAAGAAGTATTTTAAAGGGGCAGGCAGTGAGGATAGCCAGAATGACCACTACAAAAGAGGACGTAATACTGGAATTTCAGAATTTAAGGAAATGTTCTTAGAGAGAGGCTACCCGGGGTACTTCCATTAATTCCATACTCAAGGAGGTTGGTGACAAATGGGGTACCATGTACAAACCATTACTGGGTAGCATTAATCATAAATCAGTTGATACCGGTGATTTTGGTAATACCAGGGTTGGTACTAATTTTCAACAGGCATGTGTAGTGCAGTTTAGTCCCCTATATTCTCAAGTTAAAACAACTTTGTCAAAGAATTGGAATATTTTTAGAACCGATCCTGAAATAATCCGGGTTCTTGGTGATAAGCCTATTTTCTCCACCAAAGTAGGTAGTAACATAAAATCTTTGGTGGAGGTTCCCAGAAACTCCAATGAAAAACAGAGAAACTCATATGGTAGTAAGCCTTGTGGTAGATGTCATTATTGTTCCTATATAATGCTTGAACGTGACATTACTATTAATAATCTCAACAAGTGTCATATTTATTTGAAAAAATGGGAACTGTTGTTCCAGTAAATTGGTATATCTTGATAAATGTAATTCCTGTTCTTCATTCTACTTCGGCAAGATGGAAAGGATGTTGAAGAACAGGATATATGAGCATTTATACGATATCAAATGTGGAAAAAATACCAATGCATTATACAAACACAGTGGTTTGTGTAGAAATTTTAGTGGTTTTAAGTTTGGTATTTTGGATTTTGTCACAGTAGATGTGAGGGGGGGTGATTGGCAAAATAGGTTGCATAAGAAGGAATTGATGTGGCAACTCCGACTAGCTGCTGACCAACCCCCGGGCATTAATGAACACCTTTCAATTATGCCTGTTTTGAAAGAGAAGGCAGATTCAGTATAATACACTGGCAGTTCAGTCAGTGAATTAATTTTTAATATATAAGAAAGTATTTTTTTAAAATGTTAACAGTTTATGCTTCTGCATTTCTGCATTATAATTTTTATATAAAAATGTGATATTTTTATATGTATATTGTAATGGTACACATTTTTAATGCTGGACTTATTTATTTGTTTCATTATTCATGAGATTAGGCATGTTTGAAATATGATTTGTCAATTTCTAGACCAATGAATTCAAACTGTGGGTTATTTAAGCCTGAAAGTTCATATTTTAATTATTCTGATGAAGTCATACTGTTTGATGAAAGCACTTAACTATTTGTGTATTTTGTATTAATAAATCGTATCTGTGGACTCGCAATGTTGTGCTACTACTTTCTATTTGGTTATACTTTAGCACTTCAACACCATTTGGTTGGATATAGTTGCAGAATTGCTGTGCTAGTGATGGTTCTTCTAACCCAGGATGTGAGTGGCAGTGTGGCTGGAGTAATGGTAAGGCTTTGTTGTCGTTTCCGAGTTGTTGGTGTGTTTATTTGGAGGCTCTGGTTTGGTGCTCTAGCAATGTAGAGACATGGGTGGTGTTGTTTGTGTTAATTGTATGTTTAGGTGCTTGTGTGCTTTGGTCGGAGATTAACCAGAGAGTCTGGTTGATAGTGTGGTGAAGCTTTGCTTGATAGCTGTCTTTGCTTCGTGTTGTGTATGCGAGGTTTTTTTTTTTTTTTCTTTTCTTTCTCATCTTTCTCAGTATAGAGGGAGTCTCGAGACATTGCCTTATATGTAGTTAAGTAATGTTTTACTTACTATTTCCCGCTGGAACTTTGAAAGCTTTATCTTCATGATGAGCTCGAGACTGTGGTATCCATCGCAGCTGGAAAGCTCGGAGCTTTCTTAAAACGTCATCATGAAGGCGTCGGAAGTAAATTGATCTTCTGATCCTCACCGGGAAGCTACTGAATCAAATTTGTTCCCTCATACAGCATACGGAAAGAAGATATAACTAGATTACTACTTTCCACTTATTGTAAGATATTATATGCAATAATCTCTTAAATAAATAGGGATTATACTACGCATGTAGCCTAAATTCTTTTTCTGATCATCATAGGTATTCTTGAGCCTTATGCATTTATATACGAATAGTATTCTCATAAAATATTTGCTTTATATATGACAAGGGTGTCGATCTCTTGATGAGAAATACTAGTTGTGATTTGTGCATTTTTGGAAGATTTAATAACGCTACAAGCTGTTTATATACTTGTGTTACGTGTACATTTTTTATAACTATTTACTTGCTTAGAAAATATTCATTTAGCATTTATCAAAATGTTAAATGTATAGATGTATATAATAGGTTATCTCAGGTTTTTTATGAATGCATTTGTGCAATAGGCTGATAGGGATGTACCACATAGGCAGCAATAATATTGCAAGGACAGGTACATTAAAAATAGTTAGATCTGTTTATCATTAGAAAATGTGAAATTTTCATCTTTTGTTTTGTTAATGAAATAGCTTTTCAAAACTCAAAGATAGTATAAGCTATAATTGAATAATAAAAAGCTCATTATATTTAAATAAGGCTTTTATATAGTATACAGAAGCTATTTAAGCACCTTGCTTCTTTGAACTAATATGACCTTTTCACTAGTTTTCAGTATGGTGATGGACCCTTTGAGGTAACTCAAATTAATGCAATGAATGGAAGATCAGACTTTTAAGGTTTATTAGTCACTCTTCTATGAGAGACTGCACCGGGGTGTTTGGTTATAAGAAAACTAGCAGGATGTTGCTGGTTTTACTTCTTGATGAGTAATCACTATATTTGGTTTCTGGCAAAGAAATGCAGTGTTCATTTTTTTCAGAACAATCAGTATGTTAGTTGATTGTTAGTAAAATCTCTTTTATTAGCATCTTATTTATTAGCTGCCAATGTTAGTGGTTATTGAAGACCCTTAGGTGACTAATTTACAACTATGTCCCAGTTAGCTGATCACCTATGGCAGTACTATATATTACACTTCAGCCTTTATTAGCCATATTTCGGTAATAAAATTATTCCATAGTCTCTTTTTAAGGTTCTTATCAAATGTGATTACATTAAAACAAAAGAGTGAACTAATAGATCATAGTAGTTTTTAATACCCTACTAACAAATGTAAGAAAACTCTGTACTTTATTCCTAAGACGTAGCTGTCATTAATTTACTAATTGACACATTGTATCTATATATTTGGTTCATACAAAAAATTGTTTATGTTATTGATGAGAAGCCTTATTTTTATAGTTATGACTATAGACATTTAGGCAGATGCTGATTGGATGCTGCTTTTGATAGGAGGTCGATTCGAGTGACTGATGTAATTCGAGTTAGGAGTTTTAAACTCCAGGGGGGTTCGGGTTGGTTATTTTGTTTCATGTTTATGTTATAAATATTTTCTAATAACTTTTCAGATGTTCATATCTTATGTAGTAGGAAACAACTTTAATTTTAAGAAAATGATACTCTTACACTATGTTTGTTCTAATGATCATAATAGTATTCCTATTAGATATATTCTCGTGTATTTCTTAGATCAGTATGTTTATATTTACATCATTTAATTTTCAATGACTACACTAAAAGGTATATCAGTTAGCATTAATGGTTTAAATAATCCTAATAAAATGAGGAATTTAACTAGATATCTTAAGTTACATAAATCCCAGTTAGTATTTTTACAAGAAACTCACTTAATAACAGTGGATATATTCAGACTTGAATCTAAAACATATAAGATTTTAGTAAGTTCTAAACATACTAAGAAAAAGAGATGAGTAGCTATCCTACGGAACAGCATAATGCCTTTTCCTAAAAGAATAGACACATATAAGGATAATAAAGGAATGTTTTGTGCAGTCACCATAGAAATAAACAGTAAAAGTTTCACATTGATTAACATATATTGGATCCCAGGGATAGGGATAAACACAGTGAAACAAGATCTAGATCAAATTGTACTATTCTCTAAAGGGAACATTATTTTGGCAGGAAATTTAATTGTATTCTAGATTACAAAGACTCTAGTACTAATGGGAAGAGAAGAATATTTATATCATCTAAATTATTATAAGACTTTTCAGATACTTATTTTTTGAAAGATATAAATTATTTTGCAGATACTACTTCTTTGTTTTACACCTTTTTTTCTCGTAGACATAACTCATACTCGAGGATAGATAGAGTTTTTATTTCTAATAATTTAACAGATTCCTTAAACAAATCAGCAGTGATCATAATTCTATAATTTTTGAAGTGGTAGTCTATCCAAATTTTAATATTCATATAAAAAGGATCCCAGCTTATATCATAAAATTAAAAGATTTTAATGATTTCATTTCTACAGAAGTACAGAATTTTTTAGAACTTAACAATACTAATGATATATCAGAAATTTTCACATGGGATGCCCTAAAAGCTTATCTATATGGTAGGATATTGAATTGGTACAACAAAAAAAGAAAGCTTGGGATAAAGAGCTGCAAGATATACAATGTAAATTAGACACTTTAAAACTCAGTAATATGGGTGATAAAGATATATCAGATAAAAGAAAATAAATAAATATGTTAAATAATAAATATCTAGAAATATTAAAACATAAAACTATGATCAATATAGAAAAATTCAAGTTTATAAATTTCTCTTCTAACCCTAAATCCTTAAAAATTCTTGCTAATAAAATGAAAAGATTAAATAGATTTAATCATATTAATGAAATATTCTCCCCTAAAAAAGGAAAGATGGTATCAGAAATTCATAATATATTAACTGAATTTAGAGAGTTTTTTTTATAAACATCAACCAAATAACTACTGATATTAACTCTAAAGAGGAAATAAAAAACATTTATTAATAAATACACTAAAACAAGACTTTCAGAGGAACAAGGGATTTCTATTGATAAACAAATATCTTTCAAAGAACTTCAAACTCACATTACCAAATTAAAGCAAAATAAAGCACCAGGTAATGACGGCATCATTCCTGAAATTTACAAATTACTACCTATAAATGCTGCAAAATTGCTTTTTAAAGTATTTAATCTTGTACAGGATAAAAACATAATTCCACCTTCTTGGAAATACACTTTTATTTCTCCTATTTTAAAATCTAACAAAGATCCCTCTAAGTGTACCTCCTATAGACCCATCTCCCTATTAAACACTGATTACAAATTATTTATGTCCATTTATGCAGAAAGGCTTAAAACACTTTTACCCAAATTAGTTGATAGTGATCAAACAGGGTTTATAATAAAGAGAACTTCATATGATAACATTAAAAGAATATTAACTTTAATTGATTCACTGAAAAATCTTAAAACAAATTTAACCCTAGTTAGTTTAGATATAAATTGTGCTTTCGACTCAGTTACATGGGAATATTTGTTCACTCTATTAAAGGAATTAAATTTCTCCAATAATTTCATCAATCTTATCACTCTGTTATATGAAGGTAGCCAAGCTTATGTTAAAATTGGTAATAGTATATCTCAAAATATACCAATAGTAAAAGGTACTAAGCAAGGGTGTCCTTTATCCCCTCTTTTATTTTCATTAGTTATGGAACCATAGGCAATTTAATAAGACATGATACAGATATTGAAGGATACAAGTTAAACCCCACTATATCATCTACAATACAAATGTTTGCAGATGACATATTGATTACTGTTGGGAGTAGAAGGGAATCTATACAAAAGCTTTTTAAAAACATGGAATATTTTCAAAAAAAATTCAGCCTTACTTTTAATAATAATAAAACACAAATTCTTTTAACAGGTTTAAAAAAATACAATATACCCAATGAATATAATGAATATATAGCTCAGTCACAACAAATAGCATATTTAGGTATAATTATTACTAACAATATTAAAGATACCATTCAAATAAATTATTGTATTAGTTTGTAACAGTAATACATATGTAGACTGGAATGTGATGGGTCACAAACTACAGTACATTACAATGTACTATACATATGTACATAAAGTGACTGTCTCATTTGTGATCATTACAGTGAAATGCATATGGTATAAGGTGTAGTCTCAAGACCATGAAACATGTATATACCTCGGATAGCTTAGTGGTAAGTCCCATGACTATAGTGTGCATAGGTCAGGGTTCGACACCTGTGATGCTTTACAAATGATTTTTACTGCAGAATAAGGCTCATTTAAGTAGTTGTAAGCATGTTTAAAAGTGTTTGTGTGACATTATAGCAGCAGTTAAACACAGTTAAATAAACTTTGTAATGTATAACCTGTGCGTGCATACATGGCCACATCCACTAACTACTCAGGATATATACATGTCAGTGAAATAACATCTCACTATGTGCTGACATAACATTACATTCTCTGTTGACTGTACTCTCCAGCACACATGGGTTTATATGGGTGTTTCAAATGTTTATTATACAGACGATTACTACCTATATATGCAAGCTGTGGTTAGGTTATACTTTTGCACATGATAAACATCCCTGCCTTTATCGGGATTGTAACCTCGAATGCACAGATAATATGCAGATGCTGTAACCATTACACTGTTGATATTAACGTTGCTTCAGCCTATTTCCTATTTAGATGCTTTCTATGTGTAAGCTAGGCTAAGCAAAGGGCGGAGGCCCCCAAATTCAGTGAGCTTCACGTACTCTTGAAATAGCAACATATAACAAATGTGCTGTGAGACAATACATTACATTCCTAACTACATTAGGCACAGCCCCTCACTGACACATTTCAAGGGAAACCTTGATGTGTGAATTGGTAACAGACTATACACCCCTGGGATCATGTGTCCCAGAACCATACAGCCAGGGTGTGGGGGAGCCTGTCCAGTTTGATAGCTGCTAGACCTGTTGGGGGAATTGAATGGTGTTGAACTGTCACATTAACATGCCCTCTTTAGATCACTAAGTGCCCCTATCACCCTCCAAAACCCCAGTATTCAACAGCTTCCAGCAACTCTGCCTGGAATTGCTTCATTGGCTATGCTTGACAGAGGCTCAGTTACTTCATCAATGGTGCAGAGAAAGACAACACTCTGTAGCTATGCTTCTAATTGCCCTTGGGCAGATAGGTAGTAGGCTATCTGTGAACCTCTAACATGCAGGCCATCACAGCCATAATATGTGAATAAACAGACCTGCAGGTCACAATATACAGTGAGAAATCACCATGTAGTCAGGAAACAGTTAAGTACAGTAAGAACATACAGAACACTGATACTTAGTCACTTCAAAAGCCTATCTTGGAAGCTAGAAGACTTGTATAAGTTTAAGGCTTTCTATTGCTTACCTGTAGGTTACCTACAGGGGATATGAAAAACAAGCACAGATGGGCAACATGCATGCAATGATACCATACCAGCCTATGTGTCAGCCTTAGGCTTTGGAATACTAGCCAAGGCTATTGGCGTCCTCATGGTGCCTTATTTAGGAGAGTCTTGAAGGTGAATACCAGCTCCTTAAACAGCACAATTGCAGATTCAATGAGGGTTATGTTACTCAACACCAGAGGTTGTGATCACAACATGCATGCACTCACAGCACTCCTCAGGATGGACAACATCAACATCTGTGCAGTAACTGAAATCTGTCTTAAGGCTCCTGAGAGCACACCAGCACTACCAGACTACAACCCATACCACACATTTCAGCCACAGAACATGGACTGACAGACATGGAGGGGCTGTATCCATATTCATCAGGGATACCTACACCTTCAGGTTAGTGGGGCAGCATGATACCTCTGAAATCATCCATATGCAGCTAACATCAGCCACAACTGCAATGTAAACTGTGACCTGCTATGGATCACCCTCCATGACCCAGGACCTCTACTCCGCCAACCTGGAAACAGTGGAGAACATGACAGTCCTAATGCACACCCTTGCATTGGTCAATGTCAACAACCATACCATTAACTGGGAAACTTACTCCGGTACTTACTTCCAGGCTCAGCGCTTGCTGGAATTTATCAACTCATATGCCCTGTATCAGGTGGTAACCTCCCTAACGTCAGGTGAAAACTACTAGAAGTGGTAATCACCAATATGGGCAACAGGTGCACGACAGCGGAGGTTAACTGGTAACTGGTAAGATCTGACCATCAACTATTCACTATTTCCACACCCAAACATCTCCCCCACCCATGGATACCACAGTGTATAACTTTCCTGCAGCTAAATTTACACTACTAGTGACAGGGGTGGGGGTTTCACAGTCCCCACGCTAAGGGGAAACACTGTTCAAGATACAGACAGATTTACAAATGCAGTCTGTAAGCACCTATATGGATGTAGGGATTGTGCCATCACTGGTAAACCAAGACTCACTCCTCCTAGACAAGGACACCAGTCTGGTGGACCACTGCAATAAACAGGCTATACTACAGAAGTAGGACAGTGTTCCAGACACAGCAAATCCCACTAAGGTTAGAAATCCATGACCACTATTAGTATGATATGTGGGTGCCTCATGACATCATCCAAGGCTAACATCAGCAGGAGAATATGCAAGGATTTGAAAGATAACCACAAAGCCTTCTTTGGCTATGTCAAGTATCTACGTGGTGGCACACAGATTTGCACTGTGCCGGAGAAATATAGCACAAAATATGCTGACCCTACTGATATCGCCAACATCCTTGCAGATACATTCAGTGCATACTTCACCCCCTAAAGAGCCCACAACACTACCCTAAAGGTACAGTATCTCACACATCAGAGACACGCAGGTGAAAATGGTCCACTGTAACAGCAGAACACAGCATCAGTGGAGGCAGATGTTGTCCCAGACTGCATCTTGCAAACTGTACAAGACAACCTGCCCCCCACCTAATTAAGCTTTCCTACCTCAGCCTCTCCACAGACTACATGCCATACAATGGCACGTGGCAACGGTTATTCCACTCCATCAAGGTGGAATAACAACTGACCATGGTAACTACAACTCTATAAGCCTGACTAGCCTGGTCTGCAATGGTATGGTTTGCATCCTCATGGCACTCATTAACAAAGACATTGGTAACCTCCAAACACATGACCCAACCCAGGTCAACTTGGTTGAGTTCAGTTCATGCCTACTGAACCTGTTTGATGTCTTACATACAGTCACCAAGACGTTAGATAACGAGGGAGGTGGTTCACACATACTATCTGGACCTCGCCAAGGCTTTTGACACCATGCTCCACTCAGGTATTATTGATAAACACACCAGCCTGTACATACACCCATACATCACAGGTTGGGTTGCCAATGGGCTTATGCACAGAACCCACATGGTATGACCAGCGGTCTCCGGGTCCAACTCTTGACCAGTCATGACTGGTGTCTCACAGGACTCAGTCCTGTGAGCCCTACTGTTTGGCATATACATCTCAGAGGTACAGGAAAACACAGGTGGACTATGGCAGACCATGTTTGGCAATGACTGCAAACTGGGATCCATGATTCATAGTCCAGCTGACACAGACATCCCTCAAGGGGCCTCACAGAGAATGTCACAGGGTGCCAAAGACACGGCCTCCAGCCAAGTGCAATTAACTGCATGGTCATTCCATTGTGGAATCGACACCCACATATTAACACATAAGTGGCAGCCACTTTAATATGGACGAAGTAATGGGGTATCTGGGGACTAAGGTAGATAGTGATCTCCCATTTGACAATCATATCTCCACAGTAGTTAGGACATCCTTCTATGTAGGCCATCTGATTACTAAAGGATTCCCATCTAGACATAATGGGGGTATAGTGCCCCTTTACTCATCACTCATCAGTCCCATCATAGAGTATAATACCCCATGTAGGATGTACCTCAGATGACACTTCCAACAGCTGGGGAGATCCAAGAATGTACCTCACAAAGGGGAATACTGGCCTCCAACATATGGCCTATGCAGCCAGACTAAATAAACTCCTGCTTTACTCAGTGGCATCTCACTTACCCAGAGATAATCTCCATTGGCCTACACAGTCATGCTGAACTCAGGCTTGATGGATATGCTCCACTTATGGGATTCCATGTCATAGTGTGCCACACACTGTAGTGAGCTGAACCTTCCCACAACAAGAACTGGAAGATGCTAGAGGGACATCTTCCTGTCACAGACACTCCCCAAACTTTGAAACAACATCCCTAACTACATTATACAGAGCCCCTCACTAACACCCTGCAAGAGAAACCTTGAAGAGTGGATGGGGAACAGTAGATGCACCCCAGGGATCCCGCCATTGGCTCTGCTCCACATAGGGACAGTTAATGAATCAATGGGGTGGCAAGAGCTGACACATTTTGGCTGGGTTTATGAATGGCCTCTGGCATTTGGCCAAGTATCTACCTATGAATCTATACATACAGTATCTGCATATGCTGATAGCTTAATTTACTGTTCAGGTGTTGACTTACCTTGTGCCAATGGCAGTTGTGTGTGCAATAGTTGAGGGCTGCCTATGTTGGATGCACACAGCTGACTGCCTATATATGACAATTTACAGGTAGTCTTGTGTGTGTGTGTGCCATCCATTGGTACTGTGTGTGCAGGTGGAGAAAGGTGTCAGTCCCTAGGTGCCTACACTGTCAGTGTGTGTGCTATACATTCCCTCTTTGCCAAGGCTTGGGCATACTGGGCACGCCTCCGTCTGCCTACTGTGGTTAGCTCAGGGTGTTCATGGTCTGAGTACCTCTGTGCCTGTGGGGCCTTTGGCAATGGTGGTGAGCTGTGAGGGCCTTCACCATTCTGTCCCTGCTGCAGCTGTTTCCATGGGACCATATTGTGTAGCATGGCACACACTATGAAGAGATGGGCACATGTGCCTGGAGAGTACTGCAAGGATCCACCAAATATATCTAAGCAATGGAACCATGATTTCAGCATCCCAAACAAATGCTCTATGATGATTCTGGTTTGTGCATGTACCTCATTATGGCATTCCTGCATGGGTGTGTGTGCATTTCTAATGGGAGTCATCATCCACGGTTCCAGTGCATAGTCAGCATCCCCCACCAGGTGGCCATTTGGGATGTCCCCCCTGGCAAATAACTGATACAGCTGTGAGGCATGCCAGATGTGGGAGTCATGATAGCTTCCAGGGCTGCCAGCACACACATCCATGATAATGCCCTGGGCATTGCACATGACCTGGCAGTTGATGGAGGGGTATCCCTTGCGGTTTATGTAGTGCCTACCCTGCAAACTGGGTGGTGACTTGATGTGCATGTGCATGCAGTCTATTGCACCCAGTACCTCTGGGTATTCTGCCACACAGTGGAAAAGACGCATATTGCTGGCCAACTCCTCCTGCATTCGGGGGAAGTATATGTGCTCATTGGCATGTGGTAACATGGCATCCAGGAACTGGTGTAGTGCCCTGGATGCTGATGCCTGTGAGATCCCCATGATATCCCCAGTTGGCCTTTGAAAAGTACCTGTGGTTAGTATTCTCAGGATTACACATACCTTCGTATCCACTGGGATGGGTTCCCCTCTGCTTGTTCTGGCTCTGAGGCATGGCTGGCACAGCTCCACAAGTTGCTGCAGGATGTTCCTGTCCACTATGTAACACTCTACCATCTCCAGATCATGTAGTCTCTGGTAGGTTACCCTGGGTCTGAACACTCTCCTCCTCCTCTGGTGCCTGAAGTGGTCATGTGCATCATCCTCCACACCACCTTCAGTCTCCAACACATGCTGGTGGATCAAAGCTATGGCAGCCCCTAACATGTACATAATAAAAGTTCCCCATCTGTATACACCAGTGGTGCAGAGTGTATGGGAATGTACAAATGTGTGTGAGGTGCTTTTACACTTTATAGTATTGTGCTATGGATGCTGCTGCTGTCAGTGGGTGTGTATGAGCTATTCCAGTTGCAGTGTGTCTTAATTATGGATTTTGCAATGAGTAATGCAAGTGTGTGGCCTTTACTGTGGAGATCTACTTGCCTGCCTTGATTAATTTGTTGCTATTTAATTCAGTTTTAGACCTGGATCCCCTCCCATTATCAGGCATGCATACACCTGTCATCTTTCTTGTTTTGTACTTTCCCTACCCAGTCATGGCAAAATGTGCCTTGTAGCTGATATATTGCATATCGGCTTTGTTCTGGTTTGACATTTTACTGTTTTCTTTGCAGTACAGCCCCTCCCCTTCCCTGTTCTGCAGGTAACTGCTTGCAGCCTTGTTAGCTGTTGTCAATGGCCAACTGTAGGCTCCTAGGTGTTAATTAGTCATTTGCACTCCAATTTCACTGCTGCAGCATTTCCTTATTTCTTTCCTATATCCTTCTGTTCCAGCTGCAGTGTGCGCCACACATACCCGTTTAGTGGATTTACACGTGTTTTCATCTCCGTTCACATTCATACTCGGTTATCTTGTGTACTCTCAGCTAAGCATAGTTATGGCCAATTCAACACACCCCTATCCTGCAGCTTTGCCTAGCTAGGGGCAGACTGGTTTAGCAATGCTCCAGTGTGCTTACAGCAATGGCGACACACCCCTCTCTTGATGTCATCTTTATCTCAAGGGCACACCTCAGTGTTATAATGCTACACTGTGAGGTGCATCCTTTCACCAGCAGGGAATCTGCGATTCACTATTACTCCTCCATTTGCATGGCATTGCCTACTAATTCCTAGCTACTGCGCATAACATTGTCACTGCTCCTTAGCAACCCTTGTGCCATAAGGATGGTGTAGCATACCTGCCATTGACTATTATGGGGTAATCGTGATATGTGTTTCACTGTGGTTTTATTCTATATTTTTATATATTCCTTGCGATCCCCTTTGCGCACCACTGCCCTGCGCTTCCATGTCCCGATAGTGCCACTAAATATATTAAATGTTTATTTTATATTTTGTACGTTTTTTTTTTTATGCCAATGGCTATATATTTAGCCATTGGCATATATTAACAATATAATACATGTGTTTGGTTGGCTGTCATGGCTCCAATTATATGTTTGTAAAAATGTAAACCGTTTTCTACGGTTTACATTTCTGCATGCTTACACTACGCCTGCACCACTTCCTGAATCGCTACATACCTTCATTTGCATGCTACACTGCTGCACATGGGGTAATTAGCATACAAGGCTCAGGAGTTGTGCAGGCGTAGCGTATGCAGGTAGTGCACTTGGAAACAGCTCGTACTTGAATCGCTTGGCAGCCATCTTTGGTGTTAGAATGCCGACACTACGCCTGCACCTGGCAGAAGCTTCATGAATCCCGGGGAATATCTATAAACAGGTCTACTGTGCTACAGGTCTGCCTTTGCTAGTAGCTCATGACATGTGACCTAACTCCCTCAAGCCTGAATCTAATTATCTAGCCCTTCCACCATCTGACCCTACTAAAGTGTGTAGTCCTAACACAACCCTAACTTTAACCCAAAAACTCCAATCCAGTTTATTAACCCTAACTTGAGCCCTCACTCCCTAACCTTAGCAATAGAACTCCCTTCCTGATCAGTAAACTTAAAGTCCCTGATCACTTCCTAGCCCTGAAATGTCTCTTCCACTCCCTAAACCTAAATTTTGCATTCAGTCCTTAAACCCAAAACACCACTCCTCTCACTAAACCATTTCCCCTAATTACTCCCTTAAACCAAAACACCACTCCTGTCATTAAACCTATTCCCTCTAATTACTCCCTGAACTCAATAGTCCACTCCTGTCACTAAACCTATTGCCCCTAGTTACTCCCTGAACCCAAAACTCCAGTCCTCCTGCCTAGTTTTAAGTGCCCCAATCACATCCTTAACCTGAAACTTCACTACCGTCTTCCTCCCTTAACTTATATTCACCTATCGCTCCCAAACCTTAAAAATCCCCCAGTGTTCACTAACACTAAACTCCACTTCTTCTTCTTTCTTACCCTAAAACTCTGTTCCTACTCCTTAAACCTAAATCCCCTTCCAGTCACTGCCCAAAAACCTCAGATACACTTACACACCCTCTCATTCCCTTCCCACTGCTGTGATACTTAACCTTACAATCCAGAAAAACTTGTTTTTATGAACTTAGCCAAAATATATAAGACATTCAAAAAGTGTTTGATAAAAGAAGGAAGGCCAGTCGTTTACCTAGTGATTATGGGGAATAGCAAAACAATGACATTTAAATGTTACTGACACCCTAAATTGTGCTTTTTATGTCGTGACACTACTTGTTTGACACAGGATTGTAAGAGCAGGAGATGGTCCCATTGCGGGGGATGTTGGTTTTCTATAAAAGTTTGTAAAATGTTGTGTAGGAAATGTAAACAGGGACACTTATGGTTTGACTAAATCTAAAGCAAGTGCTAGCAGTACTGAAAATAAGGTTATCAGTGAAGTTGCTGAAATTGGTAATGTGCAAACTGAAGATGGAGTACATATGTTCAGTGAAGTCATGTATGACAAAAATGAACACAATTATCAGTTACTGCAAAACAAATCATTAAAAATGAGAATGATGACACAGTTGAAGAAAGGGAAGTGAATTTAATTTAGAAACAAAGAATAAATATGCTACATTGCAATGTAACTATGATAAAGAAGATGGCTCACCTACTGGGACTACAGTAAGAAAAAGGAAACTGCAAATAGGAGTAGCAACATATACAAAAAAAAGAAAATGATAATGTAAATTAAGTGTCTGCGAATGTGAATAGCATTCTAATGAAGCAAGATGATCATTGCTGTGCAAATGATCTCTCAATGTAAATGCAGATATAATATGTTTATAATATGTGTGACTTTTGACCACAGAAAAAAGAACAGCTTCTGGGCCTGTGGGGAAATGTATGAAGTGTTGGTAAAGGTGCATACTCAGGAATAACAGCATTAGTAAAAATAAACAAATAAATAAATAAATAAAGCTCTAGGTGATGGATGTTATAACTGGAATTACAGTAAGGGTGGTGATATATGATATGAGTATCTGTGAGTGACCGGTACAGATGACAGAGATATATGTCTATACA
Organism: Protopterus annectens; assembly: GCF_019279795.1. Lineage (NCBI taxonomy): Eukaryota > Metazoa > Chordata > Ceratodontiformes > Protopteridae > Protopterus > Protopterus annectens. Next base: position 1,220,633,107 of record NC_056746.1, on the reverse strand, counting down.
TCAGTGGGGGAAGACAGAGTGAGAATATCTGAAGAAATGAAACAGCTTGTGTTAATCAGCATGGCTATTATACACACAGGTGATTTTAAATGTAACTTAAAAAAATAACAGATAAACTAACAAAAGATAAAAGGATATGTAAGGAAGTCATACAGCATGGAAGCATTGATCAGGAAGACAAAATAATACATAATGTACAGGAAATATAAAGACAGAAATGAACTTTATGGTAGTTTGTATGAGATGCAAGGGAATGAAAAGCTGCATATCTTTCAGATCATTTCTTCAGTATGGATAATAACAGGAAAATAAGGAGATAAAGACAAGGAAAAGGTGTAAATGCTTCACTCACAAGAGATAATACTAAGGTAGGTAAGTTGCAAAGGGAATGAGAAATGTTGTGCTATGAATATTTACAATGTGACATTCTTAGGAAACATGAACTCAGGCAGTTCCTACTAGATAAAGTAGGACAACATGAATTGGTACTGATAATGGGTGATCTAAATGCACATATCGGGACAGACAGCATAGGATATGAGGATTCCCTGGGACCACATGTTTGTGAAGCAATAAAATAATAATTAAAAAGGAGTGACCATCCTAGGCTTCTGTCTGCCAAATGGCTTAATGGTGGCTAACAAATGGTTCAGCAAGAGAGTTAGTCACAAGCGTATATGCAAGGGCAGCCAACATGTAATTCAGAGAGACTACCTCCTAGTAAGGACAGGCCACTGGGTTAGACTCAACCATTACAAAGTCATCCTCAGTGAAACTGTTGGCCCACAGCATAAAACACGGGTTGCCACAATCAGCTGCAAGCAGTTGTTAGAGAAGTCTCTATGGTCAACAGAGACTAGGCTGAATACCTGTAAGTTGACTGAAGAGAAAGTGCAAGACTTCAAGGAAATGCTCAGGGATCTAGCACCTTAGGAAGAATAGCAGCACCTCAAAACAGCATGTGAAAGGACTATAGAACAGATAAGTGGCTGAGCCACGTATAGAAGCAAGGTGCATAAGAAAAGCTGGTGGAGAAATACAGAATCCAAGAAGTCATCAAAAGAAAAGAGTGCAAGAAAAATTGGGAAATAGAAAACATGGACCAGGCTAACAAGGAATACTGGTTAGCTAACAGAATCTAAGAGAAGAGTTGAAACAGCAAAGAATAAGGCATCAGAGTCACTATACCAGCTTCTGAAAAGTGACACATTAGATGACACAAAGCGACTCTATCATGCTGTAAGGCAAAGGCAGATAAGTCAGGCCTCTTCATAAAGGATGCCAACAACAAGCTGCTCACCAGTCCACAGGCCATCAAAGGCATATAGAAGTAATAATTCCATCATCTTCTGAATTAAGAAAGCACCACAGAAGCTGTACTGCCACAGACACAGCCTAGGATGAAATATGAAGGGGAGCCCACCCTAGAAGAAGAACAACACTAAGGAAAATGAGGTCAGTGAAAGCAGCAGGCTCACATGAGTTTATAGCAGATAGGCTCAAGATGTTGGGCTACATAGGAGAGAAATAGCTCCTGATGGTCAGGAGCAGCCTTAGGCCAACCAGTGCCCTAGGCCAAAAGAGCTCCACGGTGCCCCCCACTACATCACCTGGTGCCCCTATCCTGGTCTACCTATACAAAATAAATATTGGAAAAGTGCCCCTGATAGAGCGGTGCCCTAGGCAGCTACCTAGTTGGCCTATGCCTAAGGCCGGCTATGCTTAGGGTACTCATAGCAGTATGGAGAGAAAAGTGTATCTCAGATGACTGGAGAATAAGATTACTAGTGCTAGTGCAAAAGAACAAAGGAGATATCCACAACTGTGGTCAGTAAAGTGGTATTAAACACCTGTCACACTGCATGAAGGTTCTAGAAAGGGTGACTGATAAATGAATACTCAGGGCATTATAAAGTAAGATGGGAGATAATCAGTCTGGATTCAGATCAGGATGCAGCATAAGCAACCTAATGTTAGCATTGAGACAGTTGAAAAGAAGCTAAGGAATGTGTCCATCTGAGAATTCCAAGACGTGAATAAAGCATATGACAAGGTCCCAAGAAAGATGATCTGGGCTGTGCTGTGTTGGTTCAAAGTCCCAAAAACTCTGGTAGAATTACTTCAAGATATGCATAAAGACCCAATGACTCAAGTACAAATAGTTTTGATCTGTCTCATAGAAGGGTTCCCAGTAGCAGTTGGTGTACATCAGATTTCAGTTCTGAGTCCATTGCTGGTCATATTGGTGATGAACTACATTAGCAAGCAGGTCAGAACAGACAGATCAACAAAGATGCTGTATGCAAACAATGTGGCATAACAGGAAGACTCTGAGCAAGAATTTCAGCAAAGGATAGAGGAATGAAATGCAAAACTGAAGGCACATGTGGTGAAAGTGAGTACTGATGAGACAGTTGTAATGGCAGTAAATGGGGGAAATCAGATGACTCTGGGAACTGAGATAAAAGTAAAAATAGTGGAGCAGGTCAATAGCTTCAAGTATCTAGGAGGGCTGGTTAAGGAACAGGGAGGCCAGACTGAGGAGGTCAAGTCTAGAATGGTAATGGAACTAGCACAGAGTACTGTGGGTAGTATATGACAGAAGAATGACAAAGAAGCTGAAAAGTAAGGTGTACAAAATGGTAGTGAGACCAGTACTACTGTATGGTACAGAGCCCTGGCAGTAAAGACACATGAGGAAGTTAGAGGTGATGGAAATGAAGTGTCTAAGATGGGTAGTACACTACAAACAGACAAAGAAATGATGACATCAGGCAAAAGCCAAAGTTGTTCCAATTGCAGAGAAAGTCAAAGAAAACATGTGCAGGAAAGCAGAAGCCAATCTGGTGAAGAAGATTTGGGACAGACAGGTAGCAGGCCAGAGGATATGAGGGTGTTCAGCAAAAAGCTGGATGGATTGTGTGAGTGGAGACCTGTGACAGTCAGGCATGACTGTTGATGAAGGTAGGAGAGTGGCATTAAATCAACAGAGAAAGCAACAGTTGACGAGACACTCCAACCTCTTGTAAAAAATGGGAAAAAGTGGGCTGATGATGATAATGATGATGACGACGATGATGACCATGATATGTTAGTTAAGGCAAGAGTCATAGGCTGCCTCTTTCCATAAGAGACATGGGTGTCTGACCAGAGATGAATTTCCTATGTCCAACCCCCTGGTCCAGGTTGCTTCTGAATAGGATTAGAGAATGGCTCTGCTTCAGAAAGATGGAAAGCCTATTCCAGAGAATGGGGATTCTCTGAAATACATACCTGTGCCTCAGACATGTCTTATTTAAGTTGCAAGAAAAGTTTACATCCTTAGATTTGGCAGTTCTAATGCTGTTCATTTTGTAAATAAAAGCATCATCATTGCAAGATCCAAGGATGCTTTGTAAGCCAGGCATAAATCACCCCTCAGTAGACTGTAGGAAACAGATCACAGAGACAGGACTTTGAGGTGATCTGTGTTGGACATTGTCTTTATGCCTTGCATTCTTGTAAGAAACCTCTGTGGACATTCCAGTTGTTGCATGTACCTGGTCAGGTAGAAATTAAAGGGGCATTAAACTCGATGAGTCTGCTGAGAGCTGGATACAGCTGCATAACGATTTCCCTGAACCTGTATGCATTGTGTTTACTTATGAGTTGACTGACCTAGAATGATTTTCTTACTACCATAGACACATGCTGGTCAAAAGTCAGGTATACTCTCTACCTGATTCCTCAAATACCTAATTATGTGTTTACTTTTAGGAGTGTTTAATCAATGAGTAGTTTTCTGGATGGCCAACTTCCCAAGGGGTACTATTATGCATTTCTTGTTACTGAGTTTTAAGTTGTTGCTTTCACATCAGCCATTTGTTTGTGTTAGACTTTCCTATAACACATTAATATCGTGGGGAGTTTCTATAATTGCTCCTAGTTTGCATTCATCTGCAAACTTGGTAAGCCAGAAATACTTGACATTGGCATTGTCTTCTGAAAAATAAATGCCAAAGAGGAGCACACCCAGCAAAGAGCCCTGGGAGAGTGCACTGGTGAATGGCTTCCTTGTGGGGGTGGTATTTTTATTCCAATCTTCCTCTGTCCTGTCTGTTAGCTACTGGTTATCCATTGAGCTGCATATGGTTTTATGTCTAATGTTGTGAGTATGCTTACAACACCCTAGTAAGATGAGCACAGCACTTTCTCTCTGTTCTGTCTTTACAGAATATTTATGACAGGATTTTTTGACTATATCTATCCTAATTTTTGATTTTTTTATACATATTTGGAATCTATTAATCATTCTTTAGGATAGTATAAAACATTTTGGCATTTTTTTATTTTTTTCCTGTCAAAAAGTACTAGAGAAAATATTTGTACTTCAGACTACAGAATGATCTATTCCAAATCTACAGTTCAAGAAACAACTATTAAGAAAGAACTTCAGTCACTATTAACTAACATTCAAGAACTGACAGCAAAGATTGACAGAATGGATGTGAAACTGGATAACTTCAAAGAAAAATGTTCCCAACAAATGAAAACATTACAAGAAGACCTTAAACAGCAAAAGAGACAGATTACTGGTTTTAGAGACTTCACTAAATGATATGGACACTAGAATTCAAGAAGGTGAGCACAATATAGACTTTCTTTTAAAACAGAATACTCTTTTACAAACAAAAATTGATGCTCTAGAGATTAGATCAAGAAGAAATAATATTAGACTTTTTTGTCTGCCTGATAATGTTGAAGAAGGTAATATGGAAAAATTCTTAACATCTTGGCTCCCTGATGTACTATAGCTTCCTGAAGCTCTCTCATATGGGATAGAAAGAGCATACAGGTCCTTGGCTACTGCAAAAAAAGGTAAATCCAATTCTACTAAATGTGTTATAGTGAAGTTTTTATCTTCTCATGACAGGGAGATAGTGTTAAAGACTGCTTGGGCTATATCTCCTATCAAATATAAAGAAAATGTCATACGCTTTGATAATGATTGTTCATCTTCTGTAATTGCCAAAAGAAAGCTTTTTTGCCAATGCTAAAAGAACTAAAGAAAGCCCAAATAAAGACTCACCTATTATTTCCTGCCAGATTAAAATATTTCTTCAAGATGGTTCAAAAATATTTGATGACATAGACTCTGCCATTACGTTTGTCAAAACAAGAAAACTGATTGATAAAATAGAGGATATGGAATGGGCAAATGCCAGCCTTAAAAGAAATGCTAATAACAGTTCCTGGAAGGTCGTGGAACATAAAAAAAAACTTGAGAATATGTGACTAATTAGGCTATTTTACTATGGCTTTTATTTACCCAAGTCTTAAAAAATAACCCAGAAGTTGGGGAAGTGGAAATGGTTCAACAGGTGAGTCTTTGTTATTTAAATGTCTTTTTATGGTACATAGTTGTTTTAATAGTATTTTATAGTCTGTTATCTTTAAGTCTAGTTTATTCTAGTTCAATTTCTATAACAAGTAAAAGCTATTTATTTATTCATTTATCTATTACCTTCAAATAATGGTTGGTGTTTGTTATAATAAATGCTCCATATGTTTTGGGACTGAAATTTATGATATCTTGGGAACTATAGTAGATATGGAGACTTATAGATGAGAAAATGAGAGTCTTTGTTACAATAGAATCTATTTCATTTGTTTTTAACTGTTTGCCATTTTATTTCCCTGTCTCTCTGTGAAGAGAGACTCTTCATTGATATTGTTGCCATAATGTTGCTGTATTTCTTATGTTTCCCAACTCTTGTTCTTCTGCTGGAATGTGGTGCTATTTGTGGTAATAGACATATGAAAAGTTCATGTTTTCTCCCTTTCAGTGACCTGATATTTTTTGAAGTAATCCATTTGATATTTGTCTTTAAAAATGTAAATATTTATGAAGAGGCTTTCATTTATTTCTTTTATTTTTCTCTCTGTTTCCCTCTTTGCTGTTGGTTGTGAAGGAATGGAGGATTTTCTATGGATTGATATGTTCGTGGTGGTCTAATGGTTTTCTGGGTTCGGGAGATGGAGTTTGTTGGTTTCTTTAACATTTTATATTGCTTCTCTTCCTCCCTTATGTCTTTCTTATTGCTCGTTTTTATGTTTCCCACTTTTCACACGAGCTAATCAATAGCTTTCTCAGTGAAAAGCTGTAAATGTTTTCCCTCCTCAAGCTCATGCATATGATCTGTTAAATAACTCTGGTTTGTCTTCGCATGTCGTGTCATTTCCATGGAAAAGTTTACAGACGGAAACCTGTACTGAGAAGCTTTGCAAAAGCTGAATAATAGATAGAATAGACAATTTCTAATGCCATCTACAGCCCAATTGAAAAACTGCACCTAAATAATCTATATAATATGTATGCTATATCTAAACATTTATGAATGTTCATAAACAAAGCACTTTTGACACATTTGAACCCTTACATTCTATACACTTGTCTTTATAATCCTATTATATTTACGTAAATTTTATATTAATTGGTATAACAAGCATATAGCATACATAGCAATATTATTAAAATGGAGGGTTTAGTGTGGATTAATCTGTTTGTGGTGGTCTAGTGGTTTGCTAGGCTTGAGAGATGGAGTTTCTCTGCTTTGTGCTATTATGTATTGGCTTTCTTCCTCCTATTGCCTTTTTGTTTTATCTGGCTTTGTTTCCTGGTCTTGCCATGAGATAGTCTACAGCTTTCAAAAATAAAAAAAAAAAAAAAGAAAATAGCTGCAAACATTTTCCATCCTTAATCTCGTGCATCTGAACTGCTGAACAATTCTGGTACCTGTTCATACTGCGACTGTCTCAACAGAAAGCAAGAAAAAAGTGCTGTTTCCATGGAACTGTTTACAGACTGAACCTTCACAGAGCTGGATAATAGCTTGAATAAATGGTCTCTGTTGCCATCTACAGATCAAATGAAAGAACTGCAGCTAAGTAACCTGTATAATGTAATTGTTGCATTAAAAGCATTTATACCCCTATGTTTTTACATTTGTATTTATATTCTATTTTATTTATGTTAAGCCTCTTTTGATTGACACAACAAACATATGGCATATATAACAACATCATTAAAGTATTTATACAAAAAATACACACACACACACCCACACACACACACCCACACACACACACACACACACACACACACACACACACACACACACACACACACACACACATATATATATATATATATATATATATATCTTTACATGAGACCTAAGAGCAGAAGTTAATATTCTTTTACAAGACACAAAAGTCAGAAATAAGAATAATTCTAGTACAGATAGAAAATAAACAAATAATGATTGAAACATAATATATTCTATATGAATATAGCTTGCTGCAGATGTTTACCATATAAACTAGTATTTTGATATATTCTGACAAATCTAGAAGTTCTCCCAGATTACTAAAGGTCTTAAAGGAAAGAAAGGGAATACATTCCTTCTATGAAAATACTCAGCACTTTATTGGTATCCCATACTACATTGGGGAATTAAATTGTAATATTTTCTATGCTTTTGTTTTCAGATACATGGAGATGGGGAAATAGTGTTATTAGATATTGGCACAATACATAAAGAAACAGGGGATTAGTTTACTTATTGATTATTATAGCAGTTCAGTAAATATAAATTAGTTATGACTTTTGTATTATTATATAATACATGACCGGTATTTACGATATGTTGAATTCATTTGACAGAAGTTAAAATGAAACAGTTACATTTGATTTACTTTAATTTGTTTCTTAAATTGGTACATACAGTTCTAATGAGTGTTTGTTAAATTATGCAACAACATATATATTTAGACAGGGAAGAGATGAGTGTTGTTGCTAGCTTGATGGTCAATTTGGGTGACAGATGTCACTCAAATTAGGAGTTTTTAACTCCAGGGGGTGGTTTGAAAGAGTCTATGTTATTAGTAAATGTTATAAACTACTGTTAATAGTTATTATGATGTTCACTAAGTCTTACAAAGTTGAATTTGATATAAATATATTTAAACTGGGTGAAAGTTTTATATGTTTTATGTGTAAATTATAATTGAATTCCTAACAGTCAGTTTCTATTCACTTATAAAACATGGGAAAAAAGGAGAGTTATTCAACAACAGATATTTAGAACATTAATGTTTCATGACATCATTAAAGTGTATATCATTAAACATCAATGGATTAAATAATCATAATAAGAGAAGATCTTTGAACAAATATCTTAAATTGCATACTTCTCAATTAATATTTCTCCAAGAACTCATTTACTAACTGAAGATGTCACAAAACTGGAATCCAAATCGTACAAAACTTTTGATTAGCTCAGAACATACAAAAAAAGAGGGGGGGGAGGGAGGGGTGGCCATACTATGGAAAAATACATTACCTATGCTTAAAATAATTGATACCTCCAATGACAACAAGGGGATGTTATCTTCAGTTATTATAGAATGTAATAAGAATATTTTGACATTAATAAATATGTATTGGATTCCTGGCATTGGACCTACAACAGTGAAACAACATATAGAACATATAGTTCAGTTATCTAAGGGTAGTATTATTCTTGCTGGGGATTTTAATTGTATTTCTGACATAAAAGACTCTAGTACCAATGGTACAAGCAAAATTCCAAATATAGCTACATTATTGAATGAATTTTCAGATCCATATACGATGAAAGATAACTTTACTGAAGCTAAGTCACTGTTCTATACATTCTATTCACATAGACATAATTCATATTCAAGAATAGATAGGGTATTAATTTCCAATAACTTAACTGATATCTTATCAAACTCAAAAGGGATTTCTGTCCCCTTTCGCACCATAACTCCATAACATTTGATTTTATACTAAAGTCCACATTTAATTTTCAAATTAAAAGGATACCAGCCTATATAATTAAACTGAAAGATTTTATTGATTTCTTCATTACAGAAGTACAAAATTTTATTGAACTTAATAGTACACAGGGAACTTCTGAAATATACATTTGGTATGCTCTAAAAGCTTACCTATATGGCAGAATTATTGATTGGTATAAAAAGAAAAGAATTTTGTGGGATAATGACCTTCAAGATATACAAACAAAGTTAGATGCTTTAAGGCTTGATGCTTCAAAGAAGCTTCTAAGAAAGATAGAATGAAGGAAATAAATACTTTAAACAATAAATATATGGACATTTTAAACCATAAAGTCATGATAAATCTTGAAAAATATAAACATAACTTTTTCTATAAATCCTAGATCCATGAATATACTAGCTAACAAGACTAAAATATTAAATAAACTTCACCATATTAAATAAATCTATTCTCCAACAAAAAATGGTGTTTGATTTATTTACCAAATATATTAAGTGAATTTAGAGATTTTTTTTTTAAATTAAACCAACCCAATGATAGCATTAATAGTACAAAAGATATTCAATCTTTTATACATAATAATATAAAGAACAGACTATCTGAAGCACAAATAAAATTAATAGATAAACAAATATATTTTAAAGAAGTAAAAGATCAAATAACCAAACTCAAGCAAAATAAAGCTCCTGGTAATGATGTATTATTTCTGAATCTGCAAGATTTTAACTACTAAAGCATTAACTCTACTACATACAGTATTTAATATATTTCAAAATAACATTATACTTCCCTCTTTGAAGTACACATTATTTCCCCCATGCTAAAGTCTGATAAAAACCCTGTAAAATGTACTTCATATATGCCCATTTTGTTATTAAACACAGACTATAAAATGTTATGTCTATTTATGCTGATAGACATAAAAATGTTTACCATCCCTGGTAGATATGGATCAAACAGGTTTTAGAATTAATAGAACTTCTTATGATAACATCAAAAGAACAATACCTTTAATTGAATCAGTAAAAGCCTTAAAGAATAATTTGACTCTTGTTAGTTTAGATATTAACTGTGCATTTGACTCAGCTAATTGGAACTATCCTTTTATCTTACTGAAGGACTTAGTATTATTAACCTTATAACTCAATTATATAATGAGAGTCAAGCCTACATAAAAATAGGTATGAGTATATCCCAGAACATGCCCATTGTAAAAGGAACCAGAAAAGGTTGCCCTCTAGCTCCACTTTTATTCACATTGAATTATGGAACTTTGGGCTAACCTAATAAGAGATAATAATATACAAGTATACAGGTTAAATTGTGATGAAACATCAAAAATCCAAATGTTTGCTGATGATGTCTTAATAACTCTTGGTGGTACTAACCATAACTTACAAGAATTATTTAAAAATATAGATATATTTCAAAAAAGTTCTGGTCTTAATTTTAATAACTCTAAAACACAGATTCTTCTAATTGGTTCCAAAAAATTATAATATACATGACCAATATAAAAAATATATACCTCAGTCCCAACAAATAACATATTTAGGTATAATTATAGCAACCAATATTAAAGACATCTTACACCTAAATTATAGTTAAAGCATAACAATAATAGAGACTGTAATTAGCAAGAGGAACAAGATTTTATTTACAATTGATGAAAAAATTTCCATTATAAAGATGATCTTGCTTCCAAATATCTTATACATAATACAATCTATTTCTATTCCCCCTACAGGCTCTTTTATTAAAAAATTTAACACACTCATTAAGAACTTTTTATGGCATCCAATAAAGCCTAGAATTGCATTGTCCTATCATATGTATAGCTGGGAAAATGGAGGTATATCTTTACCAAATCTAGAACTTTATTCAATTTTGTCAGTTATTAAAACAATTGTTTATCTTATAGATGGAGAGTATTTTTCAAAATGGAAAGAAATTATGTTAAATTTATCCCAAAATACCAAAAACAAAGATAACAAACATCTACCACAGTTAATAAATAATTCATTTATATGGAATTTGAGAGATTATTTTTCCAATCATTCCATTCAAATGATTAAATATACTTATGTAATTTTTATTCTAAGGGCCTTTAAAATTATATATTTAGGTTTAGAATCTTTAAAACTTGGCTGTTCCTCATCTACCCTATTTCCTATGCACAAGGTGTAATTCTATCTGCAGATCATTCTAAAATGTTATTTAAACAAAAACAATGTTTTGACATCAAATATTAAATAAAAATTAGGCAAACTCTATTAATGCTCTTATAGATGAATATAACCTTAACACTCTACTTTGGTCAGATTTGCAAGAGTTTAAAAGATATATTCTAAATAAGCTAATTTTAAACCCCTCAAATGTTAAAAATTCAATAACCAGACTTATTCAATATTTGATTTTATACACATAATAATTTACCAGTAAAAAATAGTATATCATATATTTATAAAACAATTAAGCAAGATCTAGAAGTATATTCAGATAACTATTGGTATTCATTTTCAGTAATTAATAGTTTTATTCCCTCAGAAAAAGGCAAAGTTAATTTTCTTCAGTTAGCCAGCAAAACCACTTCCTTCATTAAATGGAGAATCTTCATATGGAAATTTTTACATAAATCTTTTATCACACCTCAGAAAATGAGTAAGATAAATAAACAATATATTGTTTGCTGAAAATGTAATTCAGTAACAAGTGCCGATTGGAATCATGTATTTTATGACTCTGTACTATTAAAGAAATTTTGGGAAGAAGTTAACACTTTTTTACAGCCAATTTTTACAGACAATTTTATGCTTACAAAGTTACTTGTATTATTCAATACACCTGTCCCAGATGTATAAATAAAAACAAATATTATTTGCTCTGGTCTATACTATCCATTGCCAGGAAAATAATTACAAGAAATTGGAATTCCTCATCAACTCCCTCATTTAATGAGTTTAAAGGTCCTCTCTTATAAATATCTAAGTTAGAAATGTTAACTATCAAATCTAAATCTACAAGGAATACACAATTATATTACAAATGGGAAAATGTACATGAATTATTAGTTATAGAACTGGATAAATGATTACTTCAGTAATCATTCCTTTGTTTTTAATCTTTTATTCTTTGTTTTCATTTTTTCTGCCAAACTTAAATTAATTGATCTTGTTATTCGATATATAGTGAGCATCATTGTACATAGTTTATTGTGCTATTATAGTTATTGTATTAATTTTTTTCTTTTTAAATATTGTAATTTTAAATATTCAACTTATTCAATTTTTTCAAAATATCTGTTCATTATATTAATGTTTTCAATAAAGCTGTTTAAAAAAAAACCTTGGCTAGGTCTAGGTAAGTAGTACATACAGTGTTGCCCTCATCCATTGCAATGATGAGCTTTTCAAAGAAGTCCACCAAGTTCAGTAGACATGACCTGCCTTTGATGAGGCCACACTGGCTTGGGTCCAGTGTCTGAAGGTTTCATGTGAAATGTTAAGAAGTTATAGAATAAACAGAAAAAAATAATAATATTCACAATCACAGCATGAAAAGAAGTAGAATAAAGTTATCATGAGCTAGTGTTTCAGGATGACATTCAGGTAGAATATGAGATTAAACAAGATTGTCTGATGTGTGGGTCATGATTACAAATGGATGAATATAATGGTAAAAAATGTAATGCGGAATTAAGTGAAGTTCATATAACTCATATGCACAAAAAAATTAGGGAAGGGATAGTCAGGAAGATGGATGAATTAAAAGAAGTATGTTTGAGACTGAAAAAAGTAAGAAAAAAGGTGTCAATACAGTCAGAAAAGGGGAGGTTGTATTTTCCATGCACAGAAAGCACAATATGATAAAAAAAGAAATGAGAAGTATTACTGGAAGAAATAATAAGAATACAATAATAATAATGTAGAAAGCATTTCACGTCATAAAATATAAAGGCATATTTAGCACATTCTAGTTGTCTGGGGAAACTAGGGTATGTCTAAAGTATTTTTGCATTTCTGGAAGATAGAGAAGATGAATTACTGAAGATAATATTTATCGTTACAGGTGATCCAGACTGAATAATAGAAAAAGATGGATGTTGTGCTGTGCCAAGAAGGAAGGAGAACTAGGATTAATAACTCTTTTGATATTCTTGACATGTTTACATTCATTTTGTATTTTGAAGAAAAGTGAAGAAGGTACAAAAACTATTGTGGGAAATGTGATTTAAAAAATAAAACACAGAAATATAAGGAGAATTAAAAAGTGGAAAAATATGAAATGTGTGATACAAGAAATAGCTGTATGTGTATATACAATAAGAATATGGAAATTAGATACGAAAGGGGAAATGTTAAAAGAAATGAATGGTATGAGTGGATTATTCAGCAGAATTATTATGCTAAACCATTGGCAGTTTTGAAGGAAGAAAATTAAAAGCCACAATGGACACATGAGAATGATTTAAAGACATTTGGGAAGTTTTAGAATTTTTTGAGGAGACTGTTTTTAAATTAATTCCTCTTGAAGGGACAAATTAAATATAAGCAACATTCATACAGTTCTCTATTTCACGTTTTTAATTCCTTCCACATTTCTTTATTTTTTCTACATTATACTTGTAGCATTGGTGGTATATTAGCAACCACAGTGATCTTCCAGTCAGTTGGTCAAGGTTTATTTCCAAACCAAAGCAAGAGGACTGTATGTTTTGGTGTTTCTGAAAAGACTGCAGAGGCCTGCACCATGCGTACTATGTGACTTGTTGATGGATTATAAAATAGAAGAAAATGTCAGGAAAGTACTTTGTGTGTCATCATATAACTTGCCTAACTGATCTGGACACTTAAAAATGTTTTCTGCAAATCCGGATACAGTTTTTGCATTATATTTTTTGCTTTGGATAAATCTGCTTTGCCTGGTCTAGTGGCCATTGTGGACTAAGTAGTGATTGATCTAAGTAAGAATTAGACTAATTACTGCATTTCCTAGGAGCTTAGAGCATGGGGGCTTCAGATTTCATTTGATTTTCATTGGTTCTTTTGTTTTCTTGTGTAACAGTAAGTGATCAGAATGCAGCACAGCTTTGTCTTTCTGATAAGACTGCAGAGGCCTAGACTGCATACTGTCACTGTTTGACTAACTGTTAAGATTTTAACATTGAGAAAAGGCCAAGAAAGGACTTTTTGGTGCCTACTCTTAAAATGATCTAGCCATTAAGATTTGCTCTGTACATCGCCTGATAGTGATTCTGCATTCTATTTGCTGCTTTTATTAAATCTACATTTCATTTTTTATCTTGACTAAATCTGTTTGGCCTAGATTAGAGAACATCTTGTATTACGTAGTAATTGCTTTAATTGAGAGTAAGACTAATTGCTGAAGGACAGGGTTGGCTTAGAGCATTTGAGTTTCAGATTTTATTTTTTTTCCCTTTAGTTCTTTTGTTTTCTTGTTTAATGCTGAATTCACAGAATTGTGCTGAGCACAGTGATGTAGTTGTATTTACATTCTGGATAGCAAACAAAAGTAAATTTTCTCCTTTCATTCTATTGAAATGGTACCATCATCCAGCTTCTATGAATAGCTATACACTTCTGCTTTGCCTTATTGCATTTCTCTGGGCTGGGCTGAGTTTGCTCAAGCTGCACTGAGATGAGATAACTTGAACTGGCTTGAGCAGATTTCACATATTCTTCTCTGATATGCACAGTCTGGCATTTCGACAGTCCAACAGACTTCTCCCCTGTATTATTCATTGTCCCCTCTTTAGTTCTTCAGTGACTTTCATTATACAGCAGCACTGGTCATCATGGGAAGACAGTGGATCGATTCTCATTCTCTTGCTAGATTTATAGCTCATGACAAGAACTACCTTATGGTTACTGAAAGCAAACACTTATTTAAGCCAGAGGACTCCATCTGAGAGATGTAAATACTTAACATAACTACACTTGTCCCTCTCTCAACCAGTAGCATGCAGTGAGCCTAAGACTATGTTATCCTTACTCACACCCATGCAACATACATGTGCTGTAAAAACAAAACTATCTTATGTTGATGAAGTTAAAAAAAAATATCTACCCAAGCCTCATAGAACACTTAGATATAGGCATCAACACAAAACCTCAAAATTACCAAATAAACACTGCCCACCATCAGTAGGTCTAAACCAGCATATGGTCTGCTCTAACACTATAATAAACACAGCCACTAAAGGAAGACACACAAAAAGCATTCAGAAGCCCTTGATGCAAAATGACCATGCATGTAATCTGGCAGTGTCCTAGTCATAGGTGAATCCATAGTTAAACACACAAATTCCTCACTCACCAGGAGTAAGGAACGACAGAATAATTGTTAATTACCTTTCAAGTGCCAGACTCAGCAATGTCACTGAAGTTCCCAAATCTCTTCACTCCAGGTATACATAGATCATAGGTGAATACTGAGCTGATACCTAATCATTGCACATGTGGCAATGAATGACTTGAAATGCACCTTCTTGGATCATATGAAGAGGGGCATAATGGCACTCTCAGAATATGCATGTGAAATGAGTGTGAAGTTACTATGGAGCAGTATCCTACCATTGCTAAAAAATGCCTCAATGTCATTCCATGGTGATCCAATCTATATCAGCCTGAGAGAAGATTCACATACCCATGGATTCATAGATTGTTTCTAGGCTAATGACTCAGAGGAGCTTTGTAAGTCTAGACAAGTTTTTTTCTGAAAGAGTAATGATGTCCTCTATACAAATAGGACACTGAGGTCCAGTTGTTTATAAATTACGTCTTTCCATAAGGGACATGGATGCCAGGCCCAGTGTACATTTCCTATTCTCCATCCACTGGTCAAGACTGTGCTTAGACTCGGTAATAAGTAACTTAACTTCACATGGATGGGAAGCCTGTTCCATAGGAGGGACAGTCTCTGGCACACATTTTTGTCTCTCCAGTATGTTTTGGTTTTAAGTCACAGACAAAATTCAGGTCCCTAGACATTGTATTTCTGGTACTGTTTGACTTAGGAATATGCAGGACATTCACAAATGCGGGGTTTGCAGATGCTTTGTAAGCCAGGCATAGGAGATGACTGAAAATCCCAGCTGCTTTGTTAGGGATGACCTGAACCTGTCTCTTCATAGTGTCTATATATTGAGCAAGACTTCTGCCACCTCCACATTACCTTTTTAAGGCAAGAGCAGTCTCCTCAAATTACCTGCACAGCTAATCAACATACTGCTCAATGATAAAAGCCTTAAGAAACAGTTGTACTACTTATAGGCATTCCTAACACCAGAAAATATAGACATATGTGTAGTTATTGAAACATGGTCTCAGATCAGTGAAAACACCCCCAAAGGAAGAAGATTTCATACACAATTCTCCTTCAGACCTAATGCCAAATTAGAAGGTGTAGACTGAGGGGAAGTATGTGTGTTCCTAAGAAAGAATTTCACCTTCAGACTCATAATGCAGGACAACGACCGCTAACCATCTCATTCTCTTGATAAACGTGGTACCCCTCCATGACCATGTTGAATTACTAGGCATATCTAAACAAATTGACATTCCTCAGTACAGATTCCAAGACTATCCTCTTGGGTGACTTCAGCTATCCATCCATTAATTCAGGATCTGACACCACTGCAAATAGGTATACACAAAGTTTTCTGGACATCATTAAAACCAAGTCATTGGACAAATGAGTCTAATACCCAGAGCTGGTTCTGCTTCTCATCAACCTAGCTCTACCATGCAGAGCACCTATACCTACTGAATTTGACCACCATGAATTGACACTTACCTTAAGTGGCTAAGAAGAATGTGATACAGAATTCAATAAAATACTTTACAGACAATTTTAAAAATTAATAGCTAATACGGAATGCATACAGAAGTGCCCATTTAAGGAGAATGGCAAACAGGGAATAGGTAATTGTGATTTAGACAACATGAAAAGACATTTGGATACTCTTGGACATACAGGTCAGTCTAATATCTCAGTGGTGGACATGTGCCGAATCAGATTATACATTGGTAGAAGTACAACGTAAACCTCATTGACCTGTATGAGTTTGGAATCCCACTTTTTTTGAATTAATCTTGCTGATGGAATAAGAGAGTAGATAATTAGATTACTGGTGTAATGTTCAAGAATAACAACATATATAAGCAAGCTATAACAATTGTTTATTTGTAACTGACATTTTGTCAGTTACAAAAATTTCATGTTTATTTGTAACTAACATTTATAAGTTGCATTCTGTTTCTTCTGTATATATGCACTTGTATTTTAATATTGTATGATGCTTTGTTTTTGTATTTGTTTATCTGTGGAGCTTTTCTCCTCAGGTCACCACTAAAAAAGGGCTCTGCTGCCCAGTCGGACTAACCTGGTTAACAATTGTCAAATAAATAATTGATAATTAAATAAATTAATTAATAAACTGGCTATCAAAGCAGCTGTCTGGCATTGTAAAGGCCAAAACTGTAAAAACTATGTTGTCTTTTGATGCTGATGCATAGTGTATATGATCACAATCTACAAGATGTATGTGGAGCCATGAGCAAGACTGAGAAATGGTTGTGAAAGTTGGTACTGTTCCATTTAAAAAAAAAAAAAAAATCAGCTGTTGCTGTTAGTGCATTCATTTAAAAAAATATCCCACATTTGACTAGAACCATGTTGAAGACAGCCGAACCGAGTATGCCAATAACTGGTGGTCAACAGTGCGATCTGTAGAACACAAGTAGAGTGACATGAATACAAGTGCAGATATGTGGCAACATTTTATTGAAAGGGTATTTTGAAATGCTTGGAGTCATTTAAAATTTCTCCTTAATAGACTGGTTAGTGAAATATATAGGAGATACTTATCCTGATTCATAATATATATATATATATATATATATATATATATATATATATATATATATATATATATATATACATATATTATGACTATATATTATATGAGTATCTGTGTGTGGGGGGGGTCATTCATAAGTGGACTACAAATATTTTAATCACAGTTGAGGTAATGATATTCTGCAGTACATTTTGCCAATAATAACTGCAATAAGAAGGAAAGTTTATGATTTTGATGAAAAATATTAGTTTTCGTACTGATTTATAAGCATTTTTGCAGTTTGCTTTATCTCAGTATGTTGAATTATGCAAGCTGGTGGTATAGTTCAAGAGTTTTTTTCTCTTTCTTCCAGTGCAACAGTGGAATTGTCATATAGGTGCCCTATATTTGTCTAACTGCTCATTTGCTGACATCTGTTTAATCGACCACATTTAGTCAATGCATGCAGATGGCTGACAGGTGCATAAGATCGACATCCCCTGTGTAAAGGAATATTCCCTTACCCTGTAGATTTTGTGATGTCAGAGTTAGTATATATAATTTGCAGGAGGTGAGAGATGTATGTGTGTTAACATGTCTGCATTCGGTTTATATTAACAAAAGCAAAACTAGTTGTGCAAAAATCATATCAGTATATGAATTACTAGAATAGACTGTTGCCATAACTTCTTATGTAAGATCAATGTAAAAGATCACTTTGCATTCTTATTAAAAATATGAAAATAGGATTGCTTGTTTTAACCACAGTTTATTTTAATTATTTTAAATTGCTTTTACTTATTTATTGACATTTGATTAACAGGAAAGTCCAACTGGGTGGGAGTCCATTTTCAGAGGAGACCTGGGGAGAAAAGCTCCAAAGTATTACAAAACATTTGAAGAATAATCTTACAGTCTTTAAAAATAATAGAAACAGTAAATACAGTTTAAATAATTATACCAAATTAGACATGATATGAAATAAGGGCAGCTGCAGTGGTGCAGCGGTTAGCATTGCCGCCTCACAGCAAGAGGTTCTCTGGTTTGATCCTTGGCTGGGGTGCCTTCTGTGCCTTCTGTGTGGAGTCTGCATGTTCTCCCTGTAGTCGTGTGGGTTTCCTCCGGGTACTCCAGTTTCCTCCAACATCCCAAAGACATGGTGTAGGTGGATTGGACACTCTAAATTGGCCCTAGGTATGAGTGTGTGTGTGCGCCTTCTGTGGAAGATTGGGCACTGGGCTGGCAACTCAACATTGTAAAACTCCACTGCCAATCATGAGTGGACAGGTGATCCGCTGTGGCAACCCCTAACTGGGAAAAAGCCGAAAGAAGTAGAAGAAGACATTATATGAAATAAATAACCTAATAACTTAATAAACCATGGTTTAAACAAGCAACACCACCAGCTTTGTCCCACATATGGGTTCCCTCTATTTATCCATGGTATGATCCAGTTATTCTTCCTGAGTGTAATATATGGGTAAGGTCAATCTAACACCAAATGGGATAAGTAAGTTCAAGCATCACAAGGGTAACTGGCTAAAACTTATAATGACCCTCAAGGGCAGCAAGCCTATTACTTACCTGAGAAACTATGAATCTATAAAAGAATACACATAGGTTTGTCAAATGAAATTATACAAATACATCAATACATCAAAGAAATGCAAATCAATATGGAATGCCGATCACAAATGAAATGTGAAACACATCATTCAGAAGCAGCAAACTATGCATGAATTTAACATCAGGAGAATGTATTTTTGGTAAACTAAGCAACAATAAACTAATGAAAGAAGAAGGATAGATACAATTCCTCATTTATGAATGCAAGGAAAATGAAGAAAGTCTATATAGAAAAAATACATAGATAAAGATGGAACGGTCACATTAATGACACCAGGAAATAAGGACTATGAATACAGTTATTTAAGAAACAAGCCGGAGAATTTACAGGTAGTAAGAGTGGAAGCCAGAAAGGAATAGCTCACAAAGAAAGAGAACATAACATAAGTTCAGAAGATATATAAAAGGCGTTAGAAAAGGTGAACATAGTCTTCCACAGACTGTACTGATTATGAGTTGTATTTGCATTCAGAAGAATGGCAAGAATTAGGATATAGTAAAAATATTCTAAAAATGGCTGGAAAGAGTTAGGATAGAAGGCGGGGGCAGTAGCTGAGGGAGTGGCCAAATTAATATGGAAAATGGTGATGAAATGAATTTGGAAATGTGGAAGCCCATTATGTTGTTGAATTGTGGTAATAAAATAGGGAACATAAATGTACAATGGAAAGTACAAAACTGTTGGAAGAGAAACAGAACACATAGACATAGTGGGAAAAATAGATAAAATGCATATTTACTAATGAGAAGAGAAACTTCTGTAAGTATAAAGAGAGAATCTAAAGGGCTAATCTTCTTCTTTTGGCTTTTCCTGGTTAGGGGTTGCCACAGCAGATCACTGTCCTCTCATGATTGGCAGTGGAGCTTTACAGTGTTGAGTTGCCAGCCCAGAGCCCAACCTTCCACAGAAGGCACACCCATCCACACACTCACACCTAGGGCCAATTTAGTGTGCCCAATCCACCTGCAGCATGTCTTTGGGATGTGGGAGGAAACTGGAGCACCCAGAGGAAACCCACGCGACCACAGGAAAGACATGCAGACTCCACACAGAAGGCACCCCAGCCGAGGATCGAACTGGAGAACCTTTTGCTGTGAGGCAGCAACGCTAACCGCTGCACCACTGTGGCCACCCCAGAGAATCTAAAGGGCTAATATGTAGCATAAATGTGAATAAAGCATTTGCTACGACACAAAAGATATGGGAGGTACTAGAATATTATAAGGAAGCGTAACATTTGTAAAACACTTTAAAAAGGTATATTTATTTTTGTTACCTAACAAAATTGTGCCTTTTGTCTTCATGCATGGATTAAATTTGACAGACATAAAACTGAGTGCATTATGTTAACAAAGTATTAAATTATATAGCATGCCCAGTGATACAGACATATGAGGATGACTACAGTTATTGGTAAGGATATAGATGGCAAAAGAACACTTTAAAAAAATAATAATAAAGTTACGATGATAGTTTTCCTTAAATGTGAAGACAAAAGCAGGTTTTAACTATTTAAGAGACATGGAAGCTATAAAAACAAAGACAATTCTATAAACTTGGGGTTGTTTTGTAGGAAAAATAATTGAGTGAAAATGGAAACTGATTATACAAAAAATGAAAAATGTAACAGAAATATGGTTATGACTTATATCTTACAATAAGAAAGTGCACATTATTAAAAAATCATTTGTTACCAAATGTGATAATATATGGTAAATGTGTCTGTGATACCAGAAAATATGAAACCGGATTACACATTATTTTTTTCAAATGTATATTGGCTTCAAGACTGAATCCTATGAAGTGAGTATTGTACATTAAAGGAAGCAGTACAGGTATATAACCCCTGTGTTATTCTACTTCACAAATTATATTACATTGTTTTTCTGCAGGCACAAAGGCCTCAAACTCCTCTTGTATTGCATGAAAGTGTTGGACACGGTTGTTGATCTTTGAATACACAGAGTAATAGAAAGTAGGATGGGAGATAAGCAGTTTGGATTAATATCAGGATACAGTACAACTGACCTCAAGTTTGTAGTGAAATAGTGAAGAGGAAACAGGTCATGAATAAATATCCTACCTGAGTACACATAGACTTGGAAAATGAATATAACAAGGTCCCAAGAAAGTTGATTTGGGCAGTTCTATATAGGTTATAAGCCCCAGAAACATTGTTAGAATAAGGACTGGACATGCGCAGATACCCAAGAATGGAAAGTGTTTGCACTCAAAGATAGATTCTCAGAATGCCTTGGGATACATCAGGATTCAGCTCTGAGCCCACTGCTGTTTATACAGGTGATAGACTACACTAGCAAAGAGGTTAGAGGGGAGAGATCATCAATGCTGCTGCATGCATATCATGTGACACTATTAGAGAGACTTTAAACAAATGATAGGGGGCTGAAATGCAAAGCTGAAGGCACTTTGGTTGAAACTGAGTACATAGAAAGCAGCAGTCATAGCAGGAAATGAGTAAATCAGAAGAATATGAACATTCAGATAGGTAGGAAAACAATGGAAGAGGTTAATAGCTGCAAGTATCTGGAATGTGGTTAAAAATGGAAGTCTGAATACGGAAGTCAAAGCTAGAATCAGAGGGGCTGCAGCCAGGTGGCACAAAATGTCAGGGATAGTGTATGACCAGTGTTTCTCTGTGTCAGAGAAATCCAGTCTGTAAAGGCAGAGGTGCTGAGGAAGCTTGAATAGAGGAAGATAAAGTGCCAGACATGGGTAGTAGGATGCACACTACTGGCTGGACAAAGACATAAGGACGTCAGAGCTGTAGCAAAAGTAGCTCCAGTTGTAGATAAGATCGAGGAGTACATATTATATTAGCTGGTCACATATGCAGAAAATCAGAAAAAAATGATAGAACAAATATGGGAGTCAGGGAGAAAGAAAGAAAAGATGAGGACATCTGACCAAAAGAAGTATGGGTTGCATCAAAGTAGCTCTGCAACATTTGGGCTTGACTGTTGAAGAAGGTAGGTAGGTGGTTAGGTGGCTATGAATCAGTACAGATTGTTATAGTTGAAGCAATACCTCAACCTTATGTAAAAAGTGGGGAAAGGCAATTAATGATGATTGTGATATGCTGAATATGTTGACATGACAAATAATAAATGGACTTTAAAGAATAGGCCCACAAGAAATATCGGGAACCTGTGAAAATAATGATAAAGGGAAGTGATGTCAGAAGAAAAGAATAATACTAGGAGACGGTTTATGTTTATGCTAATTAAACGATGTAATAAATGGAAAATGAACATAAGTGATACTGTGCTATTGCCAAATGTGCTATACAAGCATAATAAAAGAAAAATAGAAATAAAGAGCAGGAGACTGTATGACAATAGACACTGTTAAAAAAAAGATGAGTGCTCATAAGACATGATGACATTTCAGACATTGTCCGTAATTTAGCCCATGAAAAGTTACTATCAAGGCAGAGTTTGGATACAAAATAGAAGTGTAGCAAAATGGAAAGGACAACATGTAGAAAGATAAAATGATAGCATGTATAACATTTGGTTTACAGGATAAAGGAAAATAGGCAAAAAAAGATAAAATGATGATTTGGTATTCTGATGTACAATGGTAGCATAGAAAGGAAGATATGAAACATTTCTGTATAATAAAGTATGGGATGGAGTAGAAGCAAACATAGTAATATAATATGAAATGAGCAAAAACAGAAAATGCTAAAATGATAACATTATATATTGTAGGTATATACGTATAAGTAAGTGTACAGATTTCTAAGCAAATGTGCATGTGAGCTATAAGAAGAAGTGATACGTCTGTAATATGAAAAGTAAGAATAAATTATCTTTCTTTATACCTGAACTACCACCAACTCAGGCAGCGGGGACCTAAGTTTTGCATCTTATAAAATGGATGACATCTCAGCACTGTAACACCATCAAGAAGTCATAGTGCAGTATCGTTATGCGAACATGAATCTAAGTACCTGCTATATAGAGAGAACCCACCACCTTCTTATCTTCCTGGCAATGCATAAGAGTATTACCTAACACTAGAGTTAAAGACCCATACAGTATATAAATAAAAATAAAATAAAATACAACATATTCAAAAATATTTGGCTTATTGTAGAATTATTGAAATATTTTAAGGTTAAAATAGCATTTTTATATTTTGGAAACATAATAAGACAATAAATAACAAAGGAATGTTTACTGTACTAAATTCTAATATTGTGCATATATTCTTAACCTGTTAATGATGTTTAATTTCTTAGCAGTTTATTAAACAATGAAAACAGCTGATCTCTAAGCCTTTTTATAGTTAATAAAATATAGATGGACACACGGAGTTCAATTATCTTTCTCTGGTATGATAGGCCATAAAAGGTCTTCTAACTGAGTTCTGCCACAGCAGTGCACACACTGTGTAGAAAAATTCTTTCAGTTATTAAAAGTTAGTAGAGTGAAACAGCTTGCTTACAATAGTTCCATTTATGAGTCAAGATTCTGTCTATTATTGCTTTGCAGGTCATGGTCCAGAGGTTATGTGATGGAGATGATGCGCACATGAACACACACACACACACACACACACACACACACACACACACACACACATACACACACACACACACAGACTCACACACAAACACACATACACATTCAAACACATACACCTCAGGCTAACATTTTTTGCAAGTTGTAAACAACATTATTTAATAGTAGCAACAAATGAGTTCTGTCCTGTTAAACACTATTCTCCTTCAAATCTTTGGCTAGCTCCACTATTCTATTTGTGGTCACTGGAGTTATTATAGCTTCAGTTATATGGCAAATAGACTGATACAGTTTATTAGTTAACTGACCCAGTAGAAAGGTACATGCAGGAAAACAAAGGTGAAGACTGATGGGTTCACCTGCAGGCTACTGACAGGAACCTGTAAAGGACTGCTTCCTGCATCACTGCGCTAGTAAATTCTCTGCATAGCGATAAAGTGTCTATGTAAGTGGAAAGGAGTGATCATGTACTGAAAAACCTTTCTAGGAAAAAGTAGACTTTACCTTTTTCTGTAAAAGAAAAAAAATAGAATAGCATATTGCTAGGAAATAGTACAATTCCACTATATATAAATATATATATATATATATATATATATATATATGTTTGTGTGTGTGTGTATATATATATATATATATATATATATATATATATATATATATAGTGTGTGTGTGTGTGTGTGTGTGTGTGTGTGTGTGTAGGCATTATCATAGCAGTTGTTTGTTTTTATTTCAAGAACTTCCTTTTCATAATCCATTCTACAGTCCATCATGGTGCATGTATTGAGCCAATCAAGGAAAATTAAAACCATTAACACCTACATTTATGAAACTGCATGCATACTGGGCTAATTATAATGATCTGATACTAGCTTGCATTCTCAGTTTGTGGGACTTCATGTACTTCTGTGTCAATTAACATTGCAAGCATTTCTACAGAGTATAATCATCTCAATTAATTTTAACTGCTCTTAGGGTGCTCGCAGGCTGAATACAACGTGAGTATAGGGTAAGTCTAGCAGCTATGTAATGGAAATATGGAATTGTGAAACCCGTTGATGCAAGTCACAACACATTGAAAACTGAAATGTGATTCAAGTAATTTAATTGAGACAACACTGGATTTTGAAATGTACTGCTCCACCTTTGATATCTGTTTGCAGGGGGAGTTGCCTCCTACACTCATTAGTGTGACAGTCTGTTCTCCCCATATCCCTGATAATTACATGTTGTCTCTCGGATCCCTGTACTTCACACTATGAGGAAATCTCTATAAAATGTTGCAGTCTCATAAGCATAACCCCATATTTAAACTTAGATTACAATCCTTGGATTTTCAACAAGCACAAATATTTGACTTTCATGACATTAAATATACATTTACCTGTCGTTCCTGCTTTAGGGTGTAGTTTATTTTTTTTATCAGAATGAGGTTTGATTTCCATGTGGCACTATTTTTCATTATCCACAATGTACACTATTTTCCAAATTTGAAGAATGAGACAATAGGTATG
The DNA here is from genome assembly GCF_019279795.1 of Protopterus annectens. NCBI lineage: Eukaryota > Metazoa > Chordata > Ceratodontiformes > Protopteridae > Protopterus > Protopterus annectens. The sequence goes on along the minus strand of NC_056746.1, from coordinate 1,220,607,690 downwards.
CATCTGTAATGGTTAAATTATGTTATTTTCCGATTCTTTAAGCATGTATAATTCTTTTCATTTTTGTACCAGTCTGATGAACCATACAGCATTGTATATAAAAGTTACACACAAATACCAAAGCATTATCCATCCATTATATATGGATAATAGCAAAGAATAAGGCATCAGAGGAACTCTACCAGCTTCTCGAAAGTGACTCATTAAGGGGCACAAATAAACTATATCAGGTTACAAGGCAAAGACAGAAAGATAAAGAAGCTAGTCAGACAACGTTCATAAGGGATGCCAGCAACAACCTGCTCACCAGCCCAGAGGACATCAAAGCCAGATGGAAGGAGTACTTCCAGCAACTTCTGAATGAAGAAATCCCCACAGAAGCTGTACTGCCCAGACACAGCCAATAATGAGAGAAGAAGAGGAGCCCACCCTAGAAGAAGTAAGAACAGCACTAAGGAAAATGAAGTCAGGAAAAGCAGCAGGCTCAGATGAGGTCACAGCAGATATGATAAAGATGTTGGGTGATATAGGGAAGAAATGGCTCCTGAGGGTGCTCATAGTAGTATGAAGAGAAAGGCATATCCCAGATGCCTGGAGAATAAGCATACTAGTGCCAGTGTTCAAGAGCAAATGGGACATTCACAACTGTGGACAGTACAGAAATATCAAACTCCTATCACATTGAATGAAAGTTCTGGAGAAGGAGGTTGATAAATGGATATGAGGAGCAGTAGAAAGTAAGATAAGAGATGAGCAGTTTGGATTCAGATCAGCATGCAGTATAACTGACCCTATGTTTGCAGTGATACAGATAGTTGAGAAGAAACTAGAGATGAGGAAAAAGTCCAGCTTGGCATTCCTAGACTTTATTTATTTAACATTTGTTTACCAGGAAAGTCTGACTTGGAACAAAGCCAGTTTTCAGTGGAGGCCAGGGGAGAAACACTCCAGATGCATGTCTTTGAAATGTGGGAGGAAACCGGAGGAAATCCACATGAACACAGGGAGGACATGCAGACTCTGCACAGAAGGCACCCCAGCCGACAATTGAACTGGAGATCCTTTTGCTGTGAGGCGACAAGACTACCACTGCACCACTGCGCCATCCACTGTAGACTTGGAGAAAACATATGACAAGGTCCCAAGAAAGCTGATTTGGGCAGTATTGTGGTGGTTTGAAGTTCCAGAAACATTGGTAGTATTAGTGCAGGCTGTATACAAGGTCTCAATGACTCAAGTATGAACAGTGTTTGGCCTCACAGAGGGGTTCCAAGTGGGAGTAAATGTACATCAGTTTTCTGCAAGGAGCCCTCTGCTGTTCATACTGGTGATTGACTACATTAGCAAGCAAGTCAGATGGGACAGGTCATCGAAGTTGCTGTATGCAGACAATGTGACATTACAGGCAGACTGAGCAAGAATTTCAGCAAAGGATAAGGGGAATGGAATGCAAAACTGAAGGCACATGGGAAGAAACTAGTACAGATAAGACAGTGGTAATGGCAGAAAATTGGGAAAATCAGAACAAGCTGAAAATCGAGATAGAGGGGAAGACAGTGGAACAGGTTAACAGCTTCAAGTATCTGAGAGGGGTGGTTGAGGAGAAGGGAAGTCTGAATGAAGATGTCAAAGCTAGAATCAGAGGAGCTGTAGCCAACTGGCATAGAGTGTCAGGTATAGTGTATGATAAAAGAATGCCAAAAAATCTGAAAAGTAAAGTGTATAAAACAGTGGTGCAACCAATACTACTGTATGGTACAGAAACGTGGGCAGTAAAGACAGAGCAGATGAGGAAGCTAGAGGTGATGGAAATGAAGTACCTGAGATGGGAGGTAGGATGCACACTTTGGGACAGATGAAAAATGAGGACATAAGAGCAGAAGCCAAAGTATCTTCAATTGCAGAAAAAAATCAAAGGGAGCAGATTATGGGGGTTCAGGCACATGTGTAATCAGAAGACAATTTGGTGAAGAAGGTTTGGGACAGACATGACAAAGGTAAGAGGAAATTAAGGCATCCAGCAAAGAGATGGATGGATCATGTGACAGATCTATGGCAGTTGGGCATGAGTTTCAAAGAAGGCAGGACGGTAGCATTGAATCAAGAGTGTTGGTGACAGCACAACATCCCAACTCCGTGTAAAAAATGAAAAAAGGGGGATGATAATGATGATGAGGATCCATCCATCCATGATTGGCTTTTTTCCATTTTTGCACATCAGGCAGGATATCACATCACATTGACAGTTATCTAGAACCTATGTTCAAACCACCATCTTACTTTAAAAAAAAGCTGTCTTATTATATACCATCATATATAATCACGTTAGTTCCTCTAGAATGCTTTTTTGTTTAGTGGCATTCTGATATACCTACACGTCACATGAGTGAGATAAATAAGAAGACAAACAAGAGAGAAATATTTGCTGCAGAGAAATACTTATTATTTCCAGGGCAAGTTGGCTGACAATGTACCAAAAGGGGGTAATAATTGAGCATCAAAATAAGATGTAATGATGTAGATAGACAAAATTGTTCAAGAACAGCAAGTAAAAACATTCATAGTCATCTAAAACATGTGTGATTCCAGATAATGAGCCAGATTGAATAAAACCTACACTAAGTGTAAGATAAAACCAAGGAAACAACAATAACAGCAACCAAAGGGACAAGGAGCCCCAACCAACTGGAAATGTTCTTCTCAGCAAATTCACTAACAAACCAGAAATCCACGTTGTGCTAAATAGTAGAAAAACGAGCACCACAGCAATGATGGACAAGTTTATTGCACAAAACACGAATAAACCTAGGTTTCGTCCGATATGACGAACTTCATCAGAATACCTGTATTACAGTTGAATATACAGGTGAATACAGTATTCTGATGAAGTTCGTCATATCGGACGAAACCTAGGTTTATTCGTGTTTTGTGCAATAAACTTGTCCATCATTGCTGTGGTGCTCGTTTTTCTACTATTTAGCACAGCGTGGATTTCTGGTTTGTTAGTGAATTTGCTGAGAAGAACATTTCCAGTTGGTTGGGGCTCCTTGTCCCTTTGGTTGCTACACTAAGTGTACACTGTTCTGAGTGAACAGACAACAAAGACATAATGCACACCTTCTTCCTCCTAATTTTAGTTTTCCCACTGATATTCTTGCAGGTTTAAATACTGAAAGGGATTTATAAAGGTTACCACATGTACACATGTACACTTTGTGTAATCTTTCTGACTGACTAGAAAGCACAAAAAATCTGATAAGAATTGTATTGAATACATATCATGTGCACGTAATATACACTTAGTGTAGGTTTTATTGAATCTGGCTGTATGGGCTACTAAAAAAAAAATCATCCGATGATCTATCCATTCTCAACCTCTTTTCCCATTTTGCACATGGGGTCAGGGTGTCACTTCAGCAGTGGCAATCATTTTGAGCCAAGGTTTACACTGCTAGGTGGCTAGCCCTGTCATGGTAGTTCATTTGTATGACACACACACACTCACACACACACACACACACACACACACACACACACACTCGCTCACCTATGGCAATTTAGTGTGTCCAATCCACCTACTGCATGTCTTTGGAATGTGGGAGGAAACTGGAGTACCCGGAGGAAACCCACTTGACTGCAGAGAGGACATGCAGGCTAAGCAAAGATGGCACCTTAGCCAAGAATCAAACTGGAGAACCTCTTGCTGTGAGGTGGCAATGCTAACCACTGCACCATCGCAGCCACCTCCACTGTGGCCACTCCTTCCAATGAGTCTCCTTTCAATTTTGTCAGGCTTTTAACATACCATTTGTGACTAAGAAAGTAATTTAGACCATATTGTTTTGCTGTTTTTAAAAGAGAAAGTTGTGATTTGTAGCTTGCCTTGGTTAACAAAGGAACAAAATCAATAAAATCGATCTCCATTTTAAAAATTCAAAATTATCTGTAAATGTTTGTGGTGGGAAATAGAAATTTCACCCTGGGGATCACTCCAGTGGCTCTACTTGATAGGGGCACTGGGGACTAACATTGGGTGGCACAATGCCAGGACACTTCTATGGACTTGGCTTGTAAAGGCTTCAGGGCTATTAGCCTAGTACACACTTATGAACCTATGAACTTATGTGCATGAGTGTGCATGAGTTTGTCTATGTGTGTGCATCCTGTGTTATCCTAGCATACCATGTAGGATTAGTTTCTCTGCCTTTTACCAATGGGGATAGAGACAGGCTGTGTCTCACCTGTGACCCTAAAACTGGGTAATTTGGTTACTACAGAATGAATAAATTCATGTAAAATTAAAAAAAAAGTCCATGCTGCAAATCACAATTCTTTTTTCTAGTAATTAAATATATTTACACTTTCCCACAAACCCAGAGAATATGGAGAATTAAACACATCATCTGTATATTAAAATTGTTCTTCACAACATTATTACATGACAGTTCCATCTTAATTAAATAAAATTACTCAGATAAGAAGAGTAGCTTAAGTCAATGCAAAAGTAAACTATGCAGTTAAAAACTTCAAATCCATTTTTGTTTTTTGCCCAGGTCCTTTAATTTCAGTGTCCTAAATGTATACATACAGCATCACTAACATTTTTTGTAGAAAGTGCAAATTTCTTGCTTCTTGTTTATATATATTAATGTCATGATATGCACTAAATGTGCATCCACGCATGTGTGTAAAATGTGCATTCACCAACATAAAATGTGGAAGAATGCTTCAAACTTATACTTCAGCAAAATAGGTTATTTGTCCCTGAACCCATGCATAAAACAATGGCCACACCAAAAGACAATGAAACCAGTCTTTATTATAAGCACATAAATCGGGTATATATATTTATTTATTTAAGAAGGTATTAATGACCTCAAGTCAACTCTAAAACCACAGGCAACAAACAATATGGAAAAATGCTCACCTCAACCATTTCTTGAAGATATGGAGTAAAATAAGGCGAGTGTGGGAATGCTCACCTCTGCATTACTCTCAGCTAGCAGCATCAAACCACTGCTAAGTACTTACCAAACAACCCCCAACCTGGAATAAATTAGACTACCACTCAGTCAGTTTGCAAAATACTGAAAGAAAGTAAGGGAAAAGAAGGACCTCCCTCCTTTAAGGACCTTCTTCCACACCTTTCCTAAAACAATTTTCCACCAGGAAGGGACTGAGAGAGGGCCAAATCTCTAACTCAGTGCCAAAGAGGCTGACATACTCCCAGCTAGACAATACCTAAACCACCACAAGACATGGCACCTCACTTCATCTCCCTAGCCCCCTTACAGATACATTTTAACTACTCTCAGGTTCCTCCCTTCCCCAACATCATTCCTTATCACACTTCCTACCAAACTGCCTAGCAACAACCAATAACATTAACTTTAGTTACCTAACCTCACCCTATAGCATGCAGCCAGGGACAAAATAGTCTGCATTCAAAGTCTATTTCCCCAACAATGGTGAACTTGTTTTGCATTTGCCCTGTATCACAAGTAGTACATGAACATAAGGTGATAAAGTTATTCAAAATTATAGCAAGTCATTGCAGTATGTATAGACCACCAAGTACTTCATATTCAAATGCAGAAACTAGTAAACAATAATGAACCCGTCCTTTTGGAATTAATCTTCAGATAAAACTTAGAAAATGAACCATATTTTTGTATCTCATATATGACATTTTTGTTTAAAGAAACTTAGCAAGATATATAATCAGATAATAATGATGATTATTAGTAATAAATTAGTACCTAATATATATTTGAAGACCATAAGTGTGACATTGAAACAGCAAGATTTTAAGTGCTCTTAAGCACTACAATCTGAAAAGTTAATATTTAGAAATAGCAGGAGTGAGGAGTATAGTCCCTTACATCAGGGGTGCAGGGGTTCTTGCTACCTTGCAAAAAAAAAAAAAAAATGTAGGTGGAACAGTGAATTTTGTAGTTCACTGGTATGTTACAAGGAACACGTTTACTTTTTATAAGTTTTGGGACTAACACTGAAGAATCTTGAAGTTCTAATAGGGCACTCCAATGAAAAACGTTGTACAGGACTGCTGGATTGTTGTACAAATGTTTTTCCCTTCTCCTGAAAACTGTCATTATGCTGTCATTAACTTTGTTATGTTGTATCATATTCTGCTGTTTCTGTACTGACCACATCTTTTTTATTGTTAGAATTTGTAATTTTGTGGAGCTTTTCTCTCTGTGCGTATGCTGAAAAGGGGTCTTGCACAGCCCATTCCAGTCAGACTTTCCCAATAACCAAAGAGAAATAAATAAATAAGTAAATATGTCTGGCTGGTGAAATTGAATGCCAGCATGAAATTAAGCTTGAATGACATCCAGAAGTTTAAAACCTTTTTAAAATGAAGGGGGTAGTTCACCAATAGTGTGGCTACTACATGTACTACATGATATATTATGTGATTTTTATTAACCTTTTAAAATATTTGCCTTTTGATTAAATTCACAGTATGTTGAAGTTCCCACGTGGGAAATGAAACTGTTTACTGTTTTTTTCAATAAGTTGAAGTGGTTCACTCATTATTGTTATCATTTTTATATGGTCGTTTCAGAATGTTTTAAGGTCATTTTTATTGGACGGGTTTGCTTTTTGTGGATATATATCTATTTCTATCTATACATACATACATACATATATATATATATATATATATATACATACATATACACACACACACACACACACACACACACACACACACACACACACACACACACACACACACACACACACAAACATATATATACATATATATATGGATCTAGCACTTTTGATCAAAAGATCAAAAGTCCAAATCCATTATCACCGAACATACTTTACCGAAAGTGCTTACACTGAAAAAGCGCTTATGGTAAAGTATGTTTAAACAAAAAAAACATTAAACCTACTTCTATGCAGGGGGGCAAGCTCCCCTGCACTCCCCATGTGTGGGGCTGTGCCCCCCTACACCACACTACTTTAATATTCTTAGTCCGAGGTTGCACTATAGTGGGGAAAGGGGAATTTTCCCTTTTCCGCACCGTAGTACTACCAGCACAACAAGCATACTTATCCAAAAGTGTTGCTTTCAGTTAAGTATGCTTGGTGATTTCTGCTTCGGTGGAAAGTGCATTCGGGGATCTGTACGGATCATATAGATATATATATAGATATATATATATATATATATATATATATATATATATATATATATATATATATATATATATATATATATACATATTATCTAAGATTTATATATATATATATATATATATATATATATATATGTGTGTGTGTGTGTGTGTGTGTGTGTGTGTGTGTGTGTGTGTGTGTGCATTATCTAAGATATATATATATGTATATATATATATATATATATATATATATATATATATATATATATATATACTTACTAACCTTTAGGCATCACAAAAATCAAAAACTCAAACAATGCTATAACAAATTTATAGCAAATATCCATTTCAGAATCCACCACTGTATAGTACTAAAAAGCCTAAATTGGTTAATACTACCCCATAAACTGACATATACACAGTTTCTTATCACCTATAAAATTATCCAGAATCCATCTGCTCTGCTAAATAATATTCTACACAACTGTGTTCCTAATTGGTCACTACTATCCAATGATTAAACACTCCTGTCTGTCCACAAACCTAGCAAATCCGCTAGGCATTGTCTTTACTTGTACCATGTTACTAAGGCCTGGAACTCCTTATCCCTATCCATTAGGTCAATACCCTCCATCCTATCCTTCAAAACCATTCTGAAAGATGTCTTTGCTGTTCTTATTCAACACCAGAATAAACTATATCCTTAAATATGGACAAATCCCTGTTCATACCTTGCATTTCCTTACTCTCACTTCTCATCTTGCTTCCTTACTTCTATCAAATACTCTCCATGGCTTTTTCTCTAACTATACCATAGTATTGCAATTCCTGATTTTATTATTCTAACTTACCTTTAATTGTACTATAAATTGAATTAATTTATCTAACCTTTAAATCTTTGTCCTATAACTTGCATCTGTTCTTAACCAATGTTTTCATATTATGTCTAATTTGGTATAATTATTTAAACTGTATTTGCTTTTTGAAGACTGCAAAATTATTATTCTTAAAATGTTTTGTAATACTTTAGAACTTTTCTTCCCTGGCCTCCTCTGAAAATGTGCTCTACCCAGTCCGACTTTCCTAGTCATCAAATGACAATAAGTAAATAAATAAATATGTCAGTTAGTCTACTTGACCAATGTAATTTCATTAGTCCTAAGTTTTTTTTTTTTTTTTGAAGCTTAAAGCAATAAACCATCTTAAGGTCATCTTTATAGTCTGTAAAACAACACAATGAAAATATAGACCTCTCACAATGTATATTACGTGATACAGGCAAAAAATCCTGTAATAGCAATAGTACTGAATATCGCACACTTTTATATTTTATAGGTTTAATCAAATTGATTTTAGCAGCCATAAACACATAACAATGGCCTGCAACTCATTTAAAATGATTGTGCTACACAATTCCATTGCAATGATGAACTTAATAGTAATGGCAAAATTTAAAAAAAAAAATCAATGTATATTAAAATGTTCACTTTATTTGCAATAACATAACATTTAGCCAACTAGTATCTAGTTTTACTCTAGCAGTGGGATAAGCTGTATTTCTTTGTTTTTCATAACCAATGTCCATGATAGGTATACAAGAATGGAAAAGATTTTTCATGATGATCCAATTCAGTGCAGTCATGAGCAGCACAATTTTCAGCAGAAACACTGATTTGAAGGAAATACTAACATATTGATTTGCTTCAAGGTTTTGTACTTACAAATGCACTTACTAATGATTACAAATGACATAAGAGTTCCATACTTCATATGAAAATTATAGTTTGTAACCAAAACATTTATTCATTGTTTATTTACTTGTTTTCTTTAATTACCCAGATGGATGGGCAGTTCCAAAGGCCCTTTTTATCCAGTGGACACTACAAGAAATTTAATGCTAACATATTGAATGGAGAACTAACTAAATAAATAACTATTTATCTAACTAAAAGTAGTAGTGTGCCAGAAAGACAGACCCAGGGATTCAGTGACATCATGTTTGCATTGTGCAGGAGCTAATATGATTGGTTGTAATAGCACGATGAGCAATGTTAATAATCTAAACTGAAAAAAGCCAATTCACACAGCACTGTGAGGAGCTTCACCTCAAACTTACAGCATATGGTTGTGGTCATCTCATGGCAAGCCAGTTCATTTCCATATGTGTGTGGGCAGGATGTAAACTAAAGATTGTGCATGACTAACAGGAGAGTCAGAACTGAGTCGTCATGTGCTCCATGGCATCAGATAGTAAATCAGAAATACATAAGCAAGGAAAGCCTAGCAACACATGGGCAATGAAGGTTCATATTGTTGTACAGTGCACTGAGAGAAATTATGGACATATGGAATATCACTGGCATTGTTATTCATATTATCAAAGAGTCATTGACTGCGCAGGACAAAAAAATGTTGTAGGACAATCCAGAAAAGTAATTGTTTTTGAATTCTACACAGGCATATGTTTCAACCCCCAATGCAGGACTATTGGACACACATACATAATTGTGTGGACAAATACACAAATCCTGCTCCTAGAAGTTGTGTAAGTAGTTACAAAACATTTGAGACTAGTGACATTACCAACCCAAGACAATAATGACACATCAGTGATATTGCAATCCAGTTTTATTAACATAATAAATTTCACATACCAAACTCACACCAATAAAACACATACTACAACACTTATGGGCAGCCTTGCTAAAACACTCACATCACCCTTTATGCAGCTGAAAATCACAACATGGAAACAGAAACCATAAGTACTACTATCCAACAGTGTGGCAGACCACTCATCATACCCTACAGCAGCAGCAAACTCAACACTCACTAACTGTCCACTGTTTTTACTTAAGCAGCATTGCACTGCTCACTTGAGCCACTTTTCCAATGCTGATGGATTAAGATCACACAGAAAGGAGAGAAGAGGTTCCTTTTTTCACCCACCATACAGGCTGCCCCCCCACCCCACACACACACACACATATAATCTCTCTTGACACCTTCAGCAACTTGCTTTTCTGCTAATATGTCCTCCAAAAACAGCAACTGAACATTAATCAGATATAGACCTACACTGATTAACTCATTACATCCAAGTGACGTCTCCAGGTGCATCTAGGCGTTAAATATTGCCTGCCCATATTTGCATCAATAATTACAAAACCATGCTATGTACAATATTTTTTAAAAAAATCATCTTAAAGCTTACACAATAGCAAACTCAACTGCATTAATATTTGACCTCAGTCTAGTGCAGGCACATAGATATTAATTGTTATTTTTATGATTTTTTTTATTTATTTTACATTTGTTGACTGGGAAAGTCCAACTAGGGCAGAGCCTATTTTCAGTGGAGGCCCAGGGAGAAACACCCTATATGCATGTCTTTAGAAGCTGGGATGAAACCCACACAAACAAAACCCCAGCCAAGAATCAAACCAGGCAACCTCTTGCTGTGAAGTGACACTATTAGCCACTGCACCACTGTGTCACCCAAATGACCTGTATTAATTTATATAGGTATAATTTTCACATTTTGCTAAATATCTCAACAACCAAGTAACAGACAGAACTCCTTAGCCTAATGAAAGCTCTCAGCTAGATTAATAAAATGCTGCTGACAGTATGTGTGTAACTTGAGTGGCTGAGATATTGTTAAGTTGTTTACAAAATATTGTAAATGTAATACTTAATCTGTTTACTGCGACTTACAAAATTCACTTTAAGACCTAGAACCTAAAGAATACTACCACTATAAAAAATAGTTTGTGCTGAGGGGTTTGCCATTTATACTACTTTCATAATCCTTATGGTTCCAGAGATTTGAGCACTTGTTTGAAATGTAAGGACATAATTTGATTCTGTGAAAAGGCTTAGGTTTCCCATTGGAAATTATAGTGCAAACTTCCTGAGCTCCATTGGAGTGAATGACTTAAATGAACCCCATCTTGATAAAACCACATCCAGATATCTGTTTTGTTTTCTTGCCTATCCTACATAATGGTACTTACATTGTGATCCAGTGTATGTTGGCTAAGGATCTTGTAAAATCCCTCTCAGGGCTAACCAGCCTATCCACTTTGTCTGCCAGAAATCAAAACACTTTGAGCTCTGCATCAGTCTTCAAAACCATAAAATGACAGGAGCAGCAATGGTCCTTCCTGCTTGCTTCACCTTCCTGCTTGCTTGATTATAGCAATACTGCCAGCTCAGCATATAGCTGTGAAAATATCAACATACCAGCCTTAACTTCCTCCCTACTATCAGTTACCAGCAATAAATCATCCAAGTAGTGAATTGCACATAAATTTGTTGATCTCTGCTCCTATTTCCAATGAATAGCCATGTTAAATTTCTGTAAAGTGGTGGGAGCCACCACACAGCCTATTGGCAAGGCATTGTCAAAGTAGAACGTACCTTCTAACCTTATCCCTAACATGGAGCAATCCTGCTCCCTCACAAGGATTAACCTAAATGCAGACTTTATGTCTAGCTTGGCCAACCATAGATTGGTAAATTCCTGGATAACCCTCACTGCCTCATCCAAGGACTCATACTGCACCTCAGTTTCCTCTTTATCAATTTGGAATGACAAGCGGTGTTTAAGCCAAAACTGCCCTGGTGCCTTTTTGTATACTAAACATAATGGAGACACTAAAATATGTGAATGCAGAATGATCAAAAGGACCTACAATTCTCCCAGCTACAATTTTTTTATTTTAACAGCTCCTGAGCTACTTTTCTTTTTCCCTTAACCAATTTCAAGTCAAAACAAATTTTATTCAAGCCTCTTACCTTTGGCTTAATGGAAAACACCATTAACAACCCTTGTACCAACTCTTTTACCCCCACCTTATCTAAGTAGATTTCCACAAGCTGTGAAAAAACATCAGTTTTAATAGGAGAATGTCTCAGCGCAACTATTTCCTCCCTGAAAAAATAGCGGTGCACTGCTCCCCCTAGCTGCACTACAGTCTTTTTCCCTTAGCTCACTACTGCCTCTAAACCTAGAAGCATTACCCTCCCCCAAGAAAACCCAAAGAATCTTTCTTCCAGCACTTTATCACCATGTATTGCCCTATTGCAATATGCAGAAATCTGCAAGCAGACCAACCGCACTTATCCACATTAAAAGCTCAAAAGGACCTAAACTTGACCCTCACCCCTTTTACTGACTCCTTAACTGACCCTCCTATCTGTTCCAACATGGCGTCCATCCATGTATTGGGATGCCTGTATTCCCAAGACAATGCCTTATCCACTGCCTTCAACTTTCATAAATGCTGATTATACCAAACTCACAAGTTTCCTCCCAGGAGCAATTGGGCTCTCTAATGGTCAAAAACTATGCCAGCAATGGTAGACTCTGGTGCAGCGCTTTCTCAAGTATGACTAGCATTAAACAGACAATAGATGGGCAACAGTCTCTGGCCATGTCTGTCATCCACCAGACCCCAATTCTCACTGGTTCTAGGTTTATATATATATCTGCACCTTTCTTCCACAATGCTGTTAAAGCAGCCATAAGGTCTTTGATGACAGGGACTTCTACAACCCTGTGTGTCCCATCTGCATCTAATAGAGTGAATACCTGTAAAAAGTCTCCTCACTAATTTTTTTCTTTTACCACCATTGGGATGATCACTGTAATAAAAAACAGTTTTGTCCCCTATGTGTCCTGATTGTGCTAGATTTTTCTCAAAAAGTTTGTTGACTCCTCCTTCATTACTCAAAATTCTGACTTGAAAGACTCCTGGTAAAAGAGGGAGAACTCATATTTCCTACCAAACTTCCTGTATCCTGCATTACCCCTGGGACATTTTATGCTTCAAGCTGATTTACTAATCCTGCCTCCTTAAGCAGCCCTTGCAGCCTGCTCCTACCATGTGCACTAAGATCCCTAATGAATCTTAGTAACTCTTCATCAGATCTTAACCCTCCACCAGTTGTATAAAACAATCATTACCTAGCACCTGCTGAGGGTCTAATGGCATTGGAGCAGTGACCCTGTCTGTCATTTTCCTGATACCTCTGTTCCTCAATTCCACTGTGTCCTTCCATTGGTCTTCACTGACTTCTTGTTCCTTCTGTTTTAGATCCTTTTAGATACTTCTATTTCCTTTCCTGACTGCTCCACTGTGTTTCTCCTATTCTCTTGTCTCCACTGTGGCTCCATCTGAACAGCCTCTTGCTCTAGTAGGGCATGATTCTGCACTGTCTGTAACAAGTCTACCACTTGGGCAACAACCTCTTGCCATCTCTGTACAAGTTCATCAACCATCCTGACACATAGAAGAACAAAATATAAGAAATAGTTAATATCCAGCCATGCAGCACAACAACCCTCCCCCAGAACACCCCCTTTCTGATGTATCAATTTGTCCTCCTCCTTGAATTCCCTCACAACCACCATCACAATTAGCCTCGTTCCCTATGCTCCTATCCCTTTGTCCAAAAATGTTGTCCCCTGCTACTCCCCATTGTCTATTCTACTAATCATACATATGCATATATAACAAACCCAAATTATATTTATATATATATATGTATATACATATATATATATATATATATATATATATATATATATATATATATATATCTACTTTAGAAATTCGACAGCTAGTACAACGAGACCACAAGAACAACAGCTCATTAAAACAAAAATAGACTTGAACGACACCTGAGAACAACGAAAAGTACAACTGGTACAAGCTAATATGCAGTATAAATTAGTCAGCTAATCATGACAACGCTGTGCTATGCACCACATCATTGCTGTTAGATTAGTAGAAAACATGGAAGCCCCAGGAGTTGTAGGTAGTTCGTACAAAACTATTACTTCCCAGAAAGGGAAAGAGTTACTGGTAGTAGATAATTAAATATACTATCCTGAAAGGTATCGGCAAGACCGAAGATACTGGGGTTGTAGGTATAAAATAACAGCAAGTTGCAGAGGTAGGGCTATGACAGTATTAATGTCTACTGGTGATGTTTTAATGAAGTCTGTACGTCACAATCATACAGCTGAGCCAGGTGAAGTAGACTGATATAAAGTGTGTCATGAAGTTAAAACATGAACAATGTATAGCCATGATACTCTGTGTTTAATTCTGTCAGATGCTGTGGCCTCCACATCTCTAGAGTCAAATTGTCATATACCTCATAGGAAAGCCTTATTACAACAAGTTTGGCGTGTCCGCTGTAAGCAAATTCCCTATCATGGAGGTGAAGAACTGACTCTAGACAATACTGACCTCTCAAAGTTCCCACTGAAAGATGGTGCTTTTGTTAGTAGGACAACGTTTGATAATCGCTCTGACACGAAAGTAATAGCAGTCAGCACAGTAAGTAATTTACAAGATTTGAGCTGTGCCACTATCTGGATGATGGACGGGGCGTTCTTTGGTAAAGGTGTAAGTATACAGCAGCTGTACTCTATTCACAGATTTAAGTATGGGAGTCATAGCCAGGCTAATCCTTTACTTTATGCTTTCTTATCTAAGAAGTCCTTAAAATGTTACAATTTTCTGTGGCATTGTGTGCTTAATTTATTGTCAGACCATAACCTCGATGTCAGTGTGAAATTTGTGCTGTGTGACTTTGAAGTTGCAGCCTTTAAAAGCATTAGACTGAATGTTCCAAATGCCAATTCTAAGGGCTCTCTCTTCCATTTCTCTCAGAATATCTGGCAAAAGGTTCAAGGGTTGGATTTAACTCGGCACTATAACACATCCCAGACATTTCAACTAGCAGTAAAGAGCCTAGTAGCTCTGTCATTTTTACATGAAAATGAAGTGGAGTCAACATTTGATTCATTAAAAGAGGGCATCCCACAGCAGGGACAAGAACTAATAAAGTACTTTTCTGATTGGTACATTCATGGTAGAGCACGGAAGTTTCGTACCAGGAATAACTGCAAACACTGATTCTCCTCATTATTTCCAATACCATTTTGGAATGTTAGTGAGCCACGGACACAGAATACAGTTGAGGCGTGGCATAGGAGACTAAAGTGTCTCGTCGGGGACAGGGGTACAAACTTGTATTTAATCCTTTCCTGTCTTGTTGGTGAACAAAACAGGGTGGATGAGCTGCGGGTTAGGTTTTCTATGGGTTATGTGCCTTCTCCGAAAAAGAGGAAGCTCATAGAGAGGCACAATAAGTTTCAGACAGTTATTTCCAACAGAGAAGAGTATACAGCTGTTGAATATGTGAGAGCCGTTGCTAAACTACTAAAAGTGTAACATAGTGAATGTTACTTTACAGGCTTCAAGTCATGTTAGTGGCTAATATTGCATGTGAATTACATGTCACATTTTTGTTGTTCTGAAGTTTCATTCAAGTGTATTTTCATTTAAATGAGTTGTCATATATACATACATGGGTCTACTTTTGTTCATCGAATCTAAAATCACCGACTCCATTTCAGCAAAAGTGCTGTTTAAAAAAATCGCACTTTCAAGAACTACAAATCACCGAAGAATGGTTGGCAGTTCCAGGATCATGTGGTCCAGCAAGTGCGGTGTTTTTCAGTTGTCTGTTACATTTCTAATGGGAGTGGAAAATGTGTAGTAGTTGGGGTTTGATGGTATAGATTGCAGTCCAGTGAGGATAAGGAAATGTACCCTTTTCTCCACAGAAGTGCAATCTCAGAGTTAGCATGTATAATTAGCGGGGTGTGAGGGGTGCAGCCCCCCACATGAGGAGTGCAGGGAGGCTTACCCCCCCTGAAAAAATTTGTTTTTAGTGTATATGGTCGAATTTCTGTTATTCAGTGATGTGTAGTTTGACTAAAGTGCAATCTCATTAAACAGTACTTTTGCTTAAAAGGAGTCAGAGATTTTAGATTCGATAGGGTGTACTTTCGATGAATGAAAGTAGACCCATATATATATATATATATATATATATATATATATATATATATATATATATGGATCTACCTGACTACAACGACACGGCAAAACAGCAAAAACGACTTCACCGACACCACATAATCGACAGTTCACAAACACGACACCTCATACATACACATAATCGACAGTTCACGAACACGACACCTCATACATACACATCATAACAACAAACAAAACAAATCCCCTATCCAAAACCCACACACACAACACAAGCACACCAAAATCCTTACAAACCAACAATAACCCATACATACACAACTATCTACAACCCTAACCCAAACCCTTACCCTAAGGTCCGTCACTATCACACACTCACCTAACCCGTGCCCTAACCCTAACTCACTTAACCCACCCCTAACCCAAAAACTATCACTACTGCACCCTTACCTAACCCGCTCCCTAACCCTAACTCACTTATCCCACCCCTACCCCTACCGACCGCCAACATTGCACACTTACCTTACTCGCACCCTCACCTAACCCGCGCCCTAACCCTAACTCACTTATCCCACCCCTATCCCTACACACAGTCAACATCGCACACTTACCTTACTCGCACCCTAACGTCCGTCACTACCGCATACTAACACATCCTTTCCCCATCTCAGTGTTCTCATCGCCGGTGTATTCCTCTGTCGGTCTTCTGCCTTGTCGATCTTCTGGTGTCGGTGAAGTCGTTTTCGCTGTTTTGCCGTGTTGACGTAGTCAGGTAGATCCATATATATATATATATATATATATATATATATATATATATATATATATCTGTATAGATATATAAAACACACATACACACATATCAGTTTACATTATAGTATTGTGCACCATGTCCTGACAACTGTCTACTTCCCTAGCACTATTTTGTCTGCCTTGGATATGACACACTGGCATGGTGCACCTGCTGGCCTGCATAATTTGTATTAGTGTCCATGTCTACATAGCCTTTCTTTGTCCTTGTTACACATGACTTATTCACATGATCACATCCACACTCACTGTCCATAGCCTGTTTTTCCCAACCGCCCCGTAGTGACAGGAGATTTACACCCCCACAAGGCAAGCACTACTATGCTACTGCACTCTTACATGCACATCTTCCAATAGGAGCATACAATGAAATAATAATAGTGTTATTTTTTCTTTGTCTCTGTCCTTGTCACTAGCCTTAGTTTACATTTTTTCGACATTTGCTGTTGTAATTGTCTCCATTTGTGCTACTATTTTATGCAGTATTAGCCACGGCTATGCTTATGGTAGATTAGGAGTCATCACCAGTTCATCATCCTGCCCTGTTTTCTCCTGCCGCTCATTCTCTCAACAGGGTTTCCACTCTTGATAGAGATCATGTGACATGGGCCTGTAACCTAACAGTCTTATTAGTGGCCTCTAACAAGAGGCAGGGAGTAGTTCAGCTCCCTCTGGAGACATCACTGGTGGGTCATATTATGTTTCCCAGCATGAGCTGAAGGAAGAGATAATGGAATTTGTCAGTCCTTGGCTTGACACCCACATTAGTTGCCTAAAGGTCATTCTTACTGGAATGTTTCTCACCAGGCCTCTGATGAAAATTCGCTCATTTCAAATCAGACTTTCCCAGTAAACAAATGTTAAAATTAATCAAACTACAACTAGCAGAGCATCGCAACTAAGTGACATTGCCTAATGTGCCATCTGAATCAAGACCAAGTGAGGAAGACAGTTATGAGGGAGACTGCCCTTTGTCTGCTTCCTGCTATACAGTGTAAAAAAGGAGCTGGGACCCCCTATATCCATTGTGCTACCTCCCACCCTTGTTTGTAATGTAATCCTTCCCATCACTCCTTGTCCCTATTTGTTAGTAAGTGTATACATACATTGTCACTGATGTTCTTTGTGTCTTAATAAGTATGTGTGTGCCCCTGCTTCCATTCCATATGCTGTTTCCATCCCCTGACATTCCCTTATATCCTTCTCCCGATAGTCTTCTTTGGGAAAAAAACGAACCCCTACACCAAATAATATATCCTACTTCCTTCTCTTATGCATTCCCCATACTTTCCTTCCAAGTGCCCTTGTGTGTGTTTATCTGCTTGCATTTCTACTTTTCTGACTTTCTTATACTCTCCTATACTCTAGTTTCCTCCTTGTTTAAAGTATTTAGCTTGATATGGATTTTGCTATGTGCAACATATTTGGCTTGCAGCAATGTGTGTTTTCTGGGGTGGATGCATGTTGTCATGTGTGTGAATCCTGCATGCTACTGCTGCTCCAGAATTCTGGAACTGCATTCATGATACATTTCTCTATTCATTGGCACTGCCATTTGACTGTGCATATTATTTTATTAGCTAATAGTGAAGGCACTAAATGCCTCCTTAATTGGCAATTGCAGCTGAGCTGTGTGAAGCAACTTGGCATTACTGTAGTAGCTCTTGCAAGGCTGCATTAGGCATGCTTCTTTATTTTTTGAGAATGTTGCATATGGATTAGACATATTATGACTTCATTATACCTGCATAATTACATGAGTTTAATGTATTGCAGATATTTGTAATGTACAGAGATGTATAGCATGTTGGAGAACTCAGCTGTAGCAGCAGATATCATTTCTTTTTTATGACTTCAATAAATAAAGAATGAAATGCTATTATATTACAAGCGCAGTTATGTCAGCCAGAAATGGCTAAGCTGGGCTGCATATATGAACGAAAGCTTGTGATGAACCCCACAATACCAAGTAATGTACATTTTTATAGAAGGTTAATAGAATACCCTATATCAAATACATAAACTGGATTTTGTAGCAAGCAAATGTTGACCTGCGCCACATGGTTTTATATATATATATATATATATATATATATATATATATATATATATATATATATATATATATATATATATATATATATATATATATATATATATATATAAACATTACATATTGATTGCAATAGCATGCTGGCTTCATACAGTTAAAAGTATTCAAAGTCTTCAATGTTCTTCTCTTTGCTGTGTTATCAGTTTTCTTTTCAGAGTTTACAACTGCCACACCAACATATATGTTTAGTCATATACAAATGTGCCTGCAACCTCTAATCAAACATGACACCAAACTATTTAACCATTTAAAGAGTGTTCCTGATCTTTGGAAGAAGGTATAATCTTTCCCAAAACAAAAGTGCAGAAATAAATCTGACATTTCAGACATCCCAGGAATAAGCATCATAAAATATGTGTTGCTTCCTTTCAAATGCCTCACATAGTTTAAGAGGAGGACATACTACAAATAATCCACTTTTCTCCTGCAATGACCACATATATTGTGGAATTGCTTAATACCTGCTTATTGATTAATTCAGTGTGAATTTTATGAAGGAGTTTGGTTATTTCCTTCCACCTTCTACTGTCTGAGCTCTCTAAAAAATAGCTCTAGTAGGATATCTTCTGTTTCTGAAATTACTTTGCAACTGTATTTTTAAATGTTGTGACACTGTAATCTGTTATCTCCTATAAATCTTTCTCCTGTCTATTTTTCAAATTCATGAACTCCTTCAAATTCACCTTCACACACTAAATGCTTTTTTTCTATGCAAATATGTTGCAACTGTTTGCATTACATACATCTCAACTCATTGTCAACACAGCCAAACTCATTTACACCATTTCTACCTGGATCAAAAACACATTTTTTCTGAACTGAATCTAAGCATAAAGAAGCTCCTTTCACTACCAACCTACCCTGCCTTTTACTACTGTTGTTACATAGTTTTAACACATTTAGCTATCTTGGAGCCTCCTTCAGTCCACTGCTTTCCTTCGCTCTCCCTTCCATCTTGAATATTGGGATACAATTATCTTCCTAAATCAAACAGGTTTACTCATTAATTACTGCCACTGCCAGCTTCACCTTGGGCTTTGGAATATCCTTCCCCGGAGAGAAATGTACACCTTCAATTGTAGTCCCCTCTTCTGCAAACAATGTTCTCATGACAGTTTCATGCAGTACATAGTAAAATAAATTCACTCATCATTCACGTTCATGGCATTATCACTGAAACTAAACTGTAAACATCAATGACTCCTAATCTGCATTGCTTCCTAGCCTGCATTTTTTTTACTTATTTCTTATCCACTGCCCCACCTTAGCCTTCAGCCTAGCAACAATGCATTTCACCAGATCCCTGGTGTTCTCATTATCCTTACAAGGCTTTGAATAATCTGTCGCACAGGTCATACCCTGAAAACAAGATACTCTTTATATTGGGGCCAAAACAATGACACATATTTCCATATTTCCATCCTATAGAAAAATACACAGACTTCAGACTTTCACAGAGAAACTTCAGTTCTACTTCTTGAATGAGTTTGCAAGGAAATGCTTAATAAATATATTTATTCAAACAAATACTAATATAAACCACGGTACTATGTGAAAGATTCTCTAGTTGTCGAATCCATTTTAAGGATATGTCAATAAAGACATGGCCCTGTGTCATATAAAGATAAAACCCTGAATGTACCCTAGGTCTCCCGAGGTGGACTAGACACTTGGGAAGCTGGAAGAGATGGGTAGTAAAGATGAAAGTTAATGAGTTAACCCATCCTGTAGGAGGAAGGAGATTAGTCCAGATAAGTACAACTCTAAGCTGTTAGTGATCTGCTTTCTATAATCAGGGTTACAGAGTCTGGTTCCTTACACCACTGTATGTCTACAGTGCGACTCTGCTGTGTAAGTCATTCAACCAGACATTGCTCCAGAAAGATGGTATTAACTAGAGAGAGACAGAAACAGAGTCAGAAAAAGAGAGAGAGACTGAGGGGGAATCATTCAACTCTTCACTATACTGGTAAATACATTTTGTCCCTCACCCTCAGGGAAATGAACAAGACAACTGGACTCAGACTTGGGCTAAGAATAAATTAGTCTTAGGGCTCGTACACAGACATCGCACCGGTCAATACTTTTAATGCTAGCAGGACTGAAGCTGTAACTTGAGTACTTTGTACTGAATACTGTTCTGTCCAATCATTTTGAGAACTAAGAATTACTCTTAAATGGCACAAATCTATTTGCATAATTGTAAACTATTTTACAGTCTACCATTGAACATATAAGAGACCCCAACTTGGAAGTTAAGCACAGCAAGAGATAGAAAGAAAATATTTTAGCAGATAAGAACTGGTTAGACCCAACCAATTTGCTATGGTACTACTTAGTTTATATTTTACATCTGGCTACTCAGTAGAATTAAACATTTTTCTTTTAGGCTTATTGACCTCCTAATTTAAATCTGAGATCTTCTGTGGAAGACTGGTAATTATCTAATATAATTAAAAAATAATACTTTATCACATTAGGAAGTCTTGATCTGTATATGTCCTTTTATAACTTACATTGCCTTGTCATTATAGTTTGTTTTTCTGAAAGCTACTGCCACCTCAAACTTTATTGTTTCTATTAAATTATTTGAAAGTTTTTTTAATGCATGCTTTCACTCCCCTCCCCCCCTCCCCAAGTGTGTACATTTTAATTTTCTTAATTTGTCTTATTATTGTTTCTTCTGGATACCCATTATTGTATGGTTGCCCTCTTCTAGACAGTCTTGGCCCTGACAATTCTGAGTCTGCATAATTGGATATGATATTTACAATACTTGCCTATCAACAGTCTGCACAGGCACATAATAATTGCTCTAATTCAACATAAATCTCTCAAGAGATGCATATACATTGCTAACCATTTCCAACTCACAAATATCTTTGAAAGAATTATTTCCAAGATTTCAAATTCATTGACTATTACAGATGCCTATGTTACAAAGTGCATGGTTTCCATAATGACTTTAGCACCAGCACTGCCCTATAGTCAGAGCGATTATCTGCAGCAACATGAATAACAATAAAATAACTACAGGTGCATTCAAAGATATGACTACGGCATATTAATTACTCTTAAAAAGTGCTTAGAACGAACTTTAGTAAAAACACTGTTTTGTGACTAATAAATTGTCTGATTAACAGAATTACCCTGGTAATTGCTAATGCTGACATCTCAGTTTACAGTACTCTAGCCTGTGGAGTTCCCAAGATTCTGTTTCTGGAACTCTCCTTTTTTCACTTTTCCAAAATGATGTAATTTATAGTCTCTTTCCTGCCGAGCTTCTATATTATGCCGATTACATTCCCATTGTTACATGCAGCAAAAAATCAATCAATCAATTCAATCAATCAATCAATCAATCAATCAATCAATCAATCCTTATTAGCTCACACTAATAATGCAGAAAAAAATTAACTCATGGATCTTATCTCTGCACACAAAAGTTGTAGAGACCTCACTGGGTTTCAAGGAATGCTAATGTAACAGAATTCCAGTTATATGCTCCTATTACATTGTTTCAGAACATTTTAATAACGGTGGTCATGTAACTTACATTGCTGTTTTCCCTAGCTCATACCATGGCTTTCTTTTATAATTTAAAACATGTTGAACTCACAGACACAAATGACTACACAGATAAAACAAACAGTCCCATGCTAAAATAAAGGAAAAAATCATACGTACTGGCATTGTCTAAATGCTGTATTGCACATGATTGCTAGTATGGCTAATGCCTGCTGCTCCCTGACACTCCTCTTGTAACATATAGGGTAAGAATTTTAATAACAATTATAGAAAGAAATTAGACAAGCTGCAGGTCAGAATCATGCAGTATAATTAGATCAAATCTTATCAAGTAAGTAAAAGAGAAAAATGTATTGCCACCATGATGAACCAAAGTTTGGTTCAGGATTAAACATTATACAGTTCAAGTAGGTATGCTTTATACTGGTTCCTTTAATATTTAACAATCATTTTATGTATATTAGCCAGAAGGATTCAAAAATGTTAACAGTAAAATGTCTTTCTTCTTATCATCCAGAAAACTTCTCTTACATGCTTTATAGTAAATTGTTCACCTTTCGTATTCAGCCTGATATTTTTGTCATAAAACAGCATCTTATAATTTGTTGTACTTACTACAAATCAGCTATTCATCAAAATAGATGTCTCAGGTCCTTGCAAAACAGAAAAGCAGGCACTGCATCTCAAGATTACTGCATGTTTTGGGTCTCAGGTTAGTTCTACAAGTTTCATTTCTCCTTTTTTATTCATTATCATTTCTTTTCCTATTATTTGATTTTGTACATGGCAGTTTAAATTACATTGTAACAAGTCTCATATTCCTCTGCTGATTGTGAATACTTTGTTTCTAAAACTGTATTCCCTGAGGAGCTTTTCTCCATGGGTCTTGGCATAAAAGAGCCTGAAGTTGATTGTTAATACTTTTAGTTTCTTAAATTTAAAATGGTTTTCCCTGAGGGGCTTTTCTCCCGGGTCTCTGCTGAAAATGAGCCAAAAGCTCAGGCAGACTAACCCAGTTAACAAATGTAAAATAAATAAATATATAAATAAATGTCGGTAAATAAATACCGTATGTAAAACCCATCTCTGCATGCCGTTATACAAGTAATTACTTAGCCTCTTTCAGTTTTCAGCATTATTTTGTCATTCTTCTAAATTCAGCTTTCAGAGCTAGTTCATGTTTGTTCAAATTTTGTGAAATATAAACTTGGAATGTTAATGGTTTTCTTCATTACGACTATTAAATCACTTAAAGAATCAAAATATGACTAGATCTAAAAGACAGGTAGTGGTTTAATGACTCAATGCTAGATCTGGATTAAGTCTTGATATGACAAATGCAGGTAACCCCTGGGATTATAATGCCAAAATCTTTCTAGGGTGCATTATCACAGTATTTTTAGTTATGGCTCATATGTAAATACTAGGCTAAATGTCCTTGTGGGCTATTTTAAGCTTACCCAATTTCCTGCAAAGGTGAGAATCAAAGGGTCTATATCAGTTCAACGAAACAGCACATCAACGAATACAACAACCTCTAACTTCTAACCACGAAATCTAAAAACATTGAAAGCTCAGAAGAGCGAATTTTTTCCCCTGAGAAAAACTTCACTGTTCCGAGAAACACACACACACACACACACACACACACACACAACACAAGCACACCAAAAAACAGCAATCCACACACATACACTTAAAATCCTACATCTAACCCTACACTAAACTGCACATACAGTGTTATCTATCCACTATCCTTAACCCTAACACTAAGGTCCATCACAATCGCACACTCACCTCCCCTGCACCCTAACCCTAACTCACATACCCCGCCCTAACCCTAAAGTCTGTCACTATCGCACACTCACCTCACCCGCGTCCTAACCCTAACTCACATACCCCCTAACCCTAAAGTCTATCACTAACGCACACTCACCTCACCCGCACCCTAACCCTAACTCACATACCCTGCCCTATCCCTAATGTCCACATAATCGCACACTTACCTGAACCCCAACTTGTAACTTTCCACCACAGTGCTGAAAATAGTGAAGCCACAGAAACGGACAACCAAATTCTTTCCCTAGGAAAAAAATTGGTTATCTGCAGCTTCGCTATTTTCAGCGTTCGCTGTTTTTGGTTCGATATTAGACCATTTGAAGTATTAACACTTCGATGATCTAACCTGTACCTTACCCATGTACAACCATCTCACTCCTTTTTCCTGATCTACATATTCCTGTAATCATTATGCAAATCCCCAACACTCTAAGGCATTAACATTTGTTTTTTTACCCATCAAGACCCTACTTACCAGTCCAATCTAAGCACTCAACTGTTGCTCTTATATTGCTATAGATAGTTACTAGGCTTGTAGTCCAGAAAACTATTGAGGAGTCCCAAGTACTGCTTGGTTAAATGACTTGCTCAAGGTCACACATTAAGCAATTTAGAGCTGAGTGAATCAATACCTATATCCCAGGAACTACAGCTCACAACCTTAACTCTCTGCACCTACTGCCAGTTTCTTTCTATCTTTATTTATTTTTTTTGGATTGCACAGATAATTTTATTTAAGTGGAAACTTGCATTTATACTCGAGTAAACTCAAGGAAAAAAGACCATCACAAGAGATAGTCTTTAAAATTATTTATGCCTATCTGTCTGGTTGTACTTCCACATTTTAAGGTGTATAGGACTATTCAAGGCACATTGTTGTAAAGTGTGATGGAGTGGTCTCATCTCTAAGCTAAGAGGCATGTATCCATCCTAACTCTCACCCAGTAACCTTACTTATAATGTTAAATATTGATCTTATGTATCTTATCAGAAAAAAAAATGAGCAACTGGCAATCAGGTTCTGTGATACAAGAACAATAAATCTAAATGTTATAAATAATTTGGTACCAAAAAGCCTATGTTAGGCCACCATAATAGAATTTAGAGCCCCAGCATATTAGTTAATATATATAGGAAAAACTGCAAGCAAAATATTAACTACAGTAAAATCAAGTCACAATGTGTAGTTCTTATCAATCAATACAAACACATTTTTATATATGCAACTACATTTTTTTACATTTAAAGCAACAACTCTAAATTTACGCTGCTGATATTTTGCAGATTTGTACTACAAAACATCAGGGAAACTGGAGGCTGTGATTAGTGTGGAATTCAGATTTGGCATAATTATTTAGTTCTTATACAAATACTTGTCAGCTGTTCTAAGAATACAAATAGAGTGACAAAAAGATGAACCTATAATACATAAGTTGAATGATGTGCACTTAAAAATTTCAGCTAGTACTGTTAGTGAAGATGTAATATTGTGCTTACTGTTTGACAGATACATTTAAAGGAAAGACTAATGAGCCGTTAGCATTTAAAGTCGTTATAGTATAGCATCTATAACAGTAGAGGTGGCAATATATTATTATAGCATATGAAATATAGTTCTCGCTCTTTCATCTTTATTGCTTATATGTTCAATCAGAGGTCCTTCATATAATACGCACTCTGACTGCCTTTTCAGAATTCCGTGTACAACCATCTCTCTCCTTTTTCCTGACCTTCATATGCCTTTTCATAATGACGCTCCTCCCAAATGATTATAACCCAAGCATCCTTTATATGTGAGGGGGAAGTAGACTGTACCCTGTCACCTCTCATTCTTGTTTGAAATACATTTTGAAAGACTGTCTTTTGTTTTTCCATTTGTTTTTTTAATCATATTCGGTGCTACATGTTCTCTATTTCTAGCTCTGAGCATATAACTCATTTTTTTCCTCTAAGGGGAATGCATTATTGGAAAGTGAGCAGAGAAAAAAATGAGATTCTCTTTTTTCCTGTATGAGAAATGATAGCTCAGAGGTGACTGTGGTCGTCAGACTGTAATAACCAGAAGCAGTTCTTGTGGGATAAATTGAGTGTGTCTAGTGCCAACTGGGAGAAATGCTAGTTTGTCACATGAAATACCATTTTCAGCACTTTCTGGAAAGCTTATGCATAACATATAAGTGGTTTTGGTCGGTGATCAGAAAGCAATGTGTTGGTAAATGTCTGTTTAGCCACTGTGCAGTTTTCGGATTAAAAGCCTCCGTGATTATTTAAGATTTCAAATAGCTTGTTGCAGTGTAAATCAAAATATAAAGTCTTGCTTTGCAGGATGGACTGAGAATCTGAAACATGTATATGGTCTGTCTATGTTTACAGATAAAGGAAACATTTTGAGATTATATCAAGTATTAAAAAAAGTTGAGTGTAACTTTTTTAAAATTTGGTATAGAATGTAATGGGCTCCATTCTCTAGTGAGATAGGACTCATAATTAAAAGACTATTTCTGGATTGTACCATTGAAGGGACATGTTAAACTTGATTCTTTCCCCTACACAAGGTATGATCTTCTTAACATTAGCAGGCTAATTGAGGTGTCATATTTTGAATACATAGGTGTAATGGCAATTCTCTTCTATAGATATTGAGCAGATGTTTAATAATGTAACAACTACACATTTGTCAAGACGATTGTTTTTTTTTTTTTTTTGTTTATTCAGGTGAAGATTCAAGTGAAGATATTAACAGACAAATTAGTTTTATTCCACAAACAAATGGCCACCAGAGACAGTGGAAAACATCACCCACTATCATGAACAAATGCTGTGGTGCTTGTTTCTTGAATACAGCATTTAAAGAGGACGTTCTACTAAGAAAGAGGTGACCTTCGCATTAAGCAGCTGCATATGGACCTGTGGTCAAGGAACTGTATTGACTATGTGTGCAGTAACAGCATCCCAACATGGAACTGCTAAGGAAGCATAGCACACATCAGTGTACATCAACATAGATCTGAAGACAGGTCAGCCTGGAATATCTCAATGCAATGCACTGTGTGTACTGAAACAAAGAGAAGTAAGATGACTTAAAAATCAATGTGAACTTTACACACTGCAGGGATAAAGCATAACATAACAAATACACAAACAATCTGGCAAGTCCCCCTTCATAAGAACAACCTTATGGAGTGATCCAAACAGATCAATCAGGCATAACTGCAATAACCATACAAAAATATCCTGATAATTGAAATTTAAAGTGGTGTGAAGGCAGTAAACTAACAGTCACAAGGTTAACTAGAACATATCGCAACACATCAGGATTAGTATGCAACAATGTTACTTGTGTGGGTAGTCTAAAGGAGGGAAAGAAGAAGATAGCACACCCTGTCACATGGACAACAGCACTCCACCACAGGCAAGATGGCAGCAGGCCACATTATGTTGACATAATATGTGCAATGAAAGCAATCAATAATTGTGTCATTATTACACAGAGGCAAGTGGTGCAGATTTCAACGTATTCAGCAGCAGCAGATGCATAAGATACAGAAACAGCTGCAGTGGTGATTTGGTACCCTGCAGTTGCAATATCCAACCAAAAGGCATGCACTGGTGACATGTAGACCAGCCATTTATCCACGTCTACCACTTAAGGGGTCCAGAAACAAGAGTAATCTGCAACTAGTGGCAAATGCATGAATGTGATAAGTTAACGATATAACACTGACACAATTAAACCACCGATAAAATGTTTAATGTTACTGCACAGAGCAAAAACAACAGTGACAAGAACAACATCAATAATAAAAAACAATTCACCGGGAAATATGCAGACTATGTTTACCAATTTTGACAACTAGGTTGCGGTCCTAGTGGTTGAAGATAAAACTAGAAAACAATATAAGGGCATCATCCACCCAAACATGGAGCTCTCATGAAGCCAGGTTGAGCATACCATCATCTGCATGACAGCCTGCTTTGAAGATATAATGTAAAGCAGCTCAGTGTAAACTGTACCATGAAGTATCGCACTTTGCATGGATTTTGTAATGTATATGTTGACACAGTTCATGTAATACATCTTTTTTACTTTTTATAGAGAGACATTTAAAGGAAACCAAAGTGGTATTCTTATGCACATGTGCATTGATGGTTATACTTACAAGGTGC
Source organism: Protopterus annectens (assembly GCF_019279795.1). Taxonomy (NCBI): domain Eukaryota; kingdom Metazoa; phylum Chordata; order Ceratodontiformes; family Protopteridae; genus Protopterus; species Protopterus annectens. The sequence goes on along the minus strand of NC_056746.1, from coordinate 1,220,579,218 downwards.
AAGTTGTACGACGTACAAACCAGCAAAGTTATAACACATATTTCTCTACTTTGACATTGTACACAACCTGCAACAGCATGAAACAGATTATTCTCATCAGACATCTTCTGAAATCCACATTTAAAATATTGTTCTATCCTATTCATAGGATTTATATGAGGTTCTAACAATTTAGTGTCTTGACTATTAGTTATTTGGCAAAACTTGCCCTCAAGTTGTAACTCCCTTTCTTAAAGGAGGGCTAGTCCAGTTATTCCCAGGCTAAATTTGAGGCTACCTATTTAGTAATCTAGGTTCTGTTTAAAGGATGATAATGTTGTGCAATGCTTAATCTACAGTGATTGCTTATTTCAGAAGTGTGGAGGTGTTACCTATGCATTGTGTTCTATTTATTTGCTGGTTAAGATTTAGGTCCCTAGCTAAAGGTATATGCTAAACTATTAGATGTGTAGAGATTTAGGAGATCAAGGATAACAGGGTCTGTAATGTCATGGTAGGCAAGGCACAGAATGTCTCCAAGTACAACAGGGTCTGTAATGTCATGGTAGGCAAGGCACAGATTGTCTCAAAGGACAACAGGGTCTGTGATGTCATGGTAGTCAAGGTACAGATTGCCTCCAAGAACAACAGGATCTGTAATGTCATGGTAGACAAGGCACAGATTGTCTCCAAGTACAACAGGGTCTGTGATGTTATGGTAGGCAAGGCACAGATTGTCTCCAAGAACAACAGGGTCTGCGATGTCATGGTAGGCAAGGCACAGATTGTCTCCAAGGATAACAGGGTCTCTAATGTCATGGCAGGCAAGGCACAGGTTGTCTTCAAGAGTGTATAAGATTTTGAATAAAGGAATAGTGCTTCTAAACTCTCTTTGTAGTTCTGGGTCTTTAAGCCTGGAATCTTCTAAGCAAGGAACCTCTGGGTCTTCTCTTCTAGTTGAATATCTTATATTAAGTTACATCTTGGTTGGAGCATTTTCCAATATAAGTCACTTATGGGGTGCTGAATGTATGGAAACAATGACATCTTTAGATCTAGATGATATACCTTTGGCTAGTACATGTGCTAAGTAGAAGGATTTTTTTTTGTCTACTGTTGCCAAGCGATGGCCAAATGAGAAGAAAGAATCATCCCAGGTACACATTTCTCTAACTGTGTTTTTGAATAGCAAAGCAATACTATACCTTGGGGGAAGGTGTTGTCCTCTAAATAAAACAAAACTGCACTTTATGTTTGCATGAGGCCATTTTGAGAGCACCAGGTATTAAATCCTTTTTTAAAGGGTACAGCTGTCAGACAAAAGGCTACTTTCAGTAAAGCCTACATGATCCAATATGACTGTGTGAACATTGTGGTACAATGTGCACACAGTAGTGATATGTTTTGTATTCAGCAAGTGGCCCTACATGGTGTATAGTGCAGTGGAAACATGGTAAACATTGTGACATGCTAATTCCAGCATAAGCAGCTGAATAGTATGCTATTTAACCAATTCAAGATGAAAAAACTATTCAAAAAGCTATAAAGTAACCATGTACAATCAGTGCAGGTTTTTGCCTCAAATTCTAAAACTAATTGCAATGCACCCATGGAAACTACACTACATGGAAAGAATGTTAGGGGCTGCTGTCACTTTTCTGCATGTGTATGTGCAATAGGTCCAAGTCTATGCTGCTGTTGCTGCTAATAGACCTCAGCCAAGAAGGAGAAGGGTGTTTTGATCCCATTTAACTTTGCATGGTCTGCATGAGGTGGAAATTGTAGAGCGCAGCAAGGTAGATAGAGACACACTATAGGAACCCTGCAACCTCTGTCATTCCCAACTGATAGCAAGGGCAAACTGAGGGAAACCGATATCTGTGGAAAGTAAGGTATGTGTAGAACTTAGAACCTTCCAGAGACCAACAGAGGATATGATGGGGGTGTCACAGGCATCAGCACCCAGGAGCCTCCATCAATTCCTGAATGTTATGCTACAAAGTTACAGTAACTACATACATTCTCCCCATACACCTGAGAACAGAGCTACAACTATGCAGGATTTCTATCCTGTAGCACACTTTCCTGAAGTTCTGGATGCTATAGACTGCATACACATTGAGGGGTATACATAAACACAAAGGGCTCCCACTCCATTAACTTCCAGGCCATGTGTAATGCTAAGGGAATCATCCTGAATGTGTGTGCTAGTAACCCCAGCAGTTACCACTACTTCTATATCTGGCACACACTCAACTCTATCAGAGGTTTTCTAGAGGGGATATCCCACAATGCATTAGTAAAGGATTTTGCAGCTTGGACAGTGTTATCCTTCAGCATGGGGGCTTTGAAACTTTCCACCTTGGTCTTAAGTAACGTGAAGTTTGCTTTTGAAAAGTTTTTCATGGTGGCTTTCTTGTCCGGGGGTGGGGGTAGAATATGGATATCCAAAGTGATTTGTTTATGGTCAGATCTAACCAGCGAGGGGTTGACCTCTGGCATGGAACACCAGTCGCCCATGTTGGTGATGACCACGTTCAATATATTGTCATTATTATATTCCTGTATATATATATATATATATATATATATATATATATATATATATATATATATATATATATAGATATATATATATATAGTTAGGAACAGTTTAGAATCCTGAAATTCTGAAATACCGAATTTCAGAATCTCGAGATCATAAAGCCGAAGGCTGACAATACCGAAACACCAGAAGCATGAAATTCAAAATCCCGAAGTTCGGAGATTCTGAATTAGCCCTTCTGGTGTTGTGCTGTATGAATGGATAGGTGGAGATTCAGGTAATTATTTATGTTTAAGGGTTTTGTTTAGAGGATTTAGAGTGTGTCAGTGTATTGTGTTATTATGATGTGTGTGTGCAAGGGGAATGTAGATTTTATGGTGGTATTTTCGTGTGTGTCTGTGTAGTGCAACCTTGGAGTTAGAATATTTAAGTAGGGGGGTGTGGGGGGTGCAGGGGGGCTTGCATCCCTGCTTGTCTGTAGTGTAGATCCATGTGTTTTTGTGTGGGGGGAGTTGTGTGTATGTGCATGTGTGTATGTAATATTCAGGATTTCAAAATTTGCGCTTCTGGGGATTTGGTATTGTAAACTTTCGGCTTTATGATCTCGAGTTTCTGAAATTCTGTATTTCAGAATTTCAGGATTATAAAGTGAATATATATATATATATATATATATATATATATATATATATATATATGAAAAAGTAGAGTCATACTATAAATATACATATATACAAATATAAAGAAAGGCAAATACACACACATATATATATATATATATATATATATATATATATATATAAAATGCAGTGCAGTTATACCTCAGAACCATTCCTAACAACCTGTTAGTGCAAGAAACCTGCACAAAGGCTGTAAAAGGGAGGGATGGGCCACATATAGGGACATATTTCAAATATTGCTGTTACAAATGAAGACATTTTCTACAGCAGCAGGGTGTGTTTCAGCAGACAATTACTGAAGGATATGAGGATGGAAACTGAAATGTATGTCATTATTTACTGACATAAATCCTTGGATCATCACCATAATTTACCAGACAAGTATAAATAAATTGTAGAACAGAGTGAAAGTATGGGCCAAACATCTGGATATTCTGTGAAAATCCTGGCTGTGGAGAGGTATGCTCAGAACCCCTTAGTGCAATGAATCCGGACCAAGCCTGACAAAGCGGGTGGACAAAGCCATGAAAATAGGGACATATCTAAAATACGTCAGTAGATAAGCTGGGAAAGTTGATGTAGTAACACTGTATGTCCTAACATATATCAACTGAAGTATCACAATTCTGGAACTCAAATGCTTCTCATTAGTTAGTGACCTCAATCCCCACATCATCCCACTGATATGTCAGGAATACACAATAGTTATGGGGACCAGACCAAAGATATTGGCCAGACAACTGGACATCCTGCAAATATGCGGACATAACATAACAGTAGGGAAACTAGACTGAGCTACCGAGCAATGTCCAAACTACAATCAGACTGACATAACACTACCCAAGTCCAGCTCTGGGGTTGTACACATGCATTAGCAAATATAACAGGCACTACAGGGATGTAATACTGGTGGAAAACAGACACTGGTGTGAAAGTGCATACCCCCAAAAAATTGCACCACAGTCACTGTGACATACCAGTAAGCAAACTGAACACTACAGTATAATGACTGTGTGAGCAACAAAATCTCATTTGCCCCTTACACATTACTCCTACATATACTGCCCCAAGTCACAGTGCACTGGGAATTGCAAGGTGTTATGGGACATGTCACAGACTGGATGTACAAACATATACAGGCAATAGGGAACCAGAAACCGGAGCAGCATGCATAGTCAGATAGAAAGGGCCCATGACACTCACATGTACCCCGTCCCTACACAGCCCAAATAACATGCATATACTACACTGCTACACAATCCTGACAGTCTTTTAACAATGAGAAGACATACACAGGCCTCTCAAATGTACAGTTTCCCACAGAATGTATAGGCACAGGACTCATATCTATGGCCACTTCCTTGTTAAATCTCTGAGGGTCTATGCCATCACTAGGACGGTAGCAGGAATGAATGCAATAAATAATGATACTACCTACCTCTGAACCTCTTAGGGCATGACATCTGGACAAAACCTGACATAACTGGGGGACAGAGGCCCAAACACAGGGGTATATTGGACATATTGCTGTTATAAATGTAGACAGTTGCTGGTGTTACTAGCTTTGTTGTAACATATCTTTTCTGAGGGTATGAAGTCAGTAACACCAATGGATGTTAGCATTTACTGATTGCATTCCCCAGAGTATCCTACTGATTAGCCAAGGATAACAACTGTCTGGGGAACAGACCAAACATATGAGCCATGCATCTGGACATTGTCTGGGCATCTGGGCAGTGTAGAGGTATGACCACAGTTATGTAACAGAATGTAAATCCACTGACAGCTGCCAAACATGTCACCCAGCACCTTATGAAGTGCAGTAAGACCAACATGACACTCCTCCACATCACCTCTGGGCAATTACCCATATATATTCAAATATAGTATGCACTACAGGGATGGAACTGTAGTGAAAAGCAGACAGTGGTGCAAAAATGTCCACCCAAAACATTTGCACCACAGTCACAGCAACATACCAGTACCCAAAATGAACTCTAGAGTAAAACAGCTGTCTGAACAAACATATGCTGATTGCCAGTCACACCCTGCACCAACATATACTGGCCCAATTCACAGTGTACTGGGAATCCTGAGATGTTACAGAACATTTCACAGTCAGCTCCTACAAGCATACAGACATGATAGACCACCAGCAGATGTAGCAGCATGCAGAGTCAGACAGATAAAGGATGTATGGCACTCACATCTGCTACACTCCCTACCCAGCACAACAAACATCTACACACAACACTGCTACACAATCTTGGCAGTCTCTTCACAATGGCCAGAGAGACATAACTGTCATATGTACAGATTTCCACAGAATTACCAGGGTGTAGAACCATAATCCTGGCCACCACTACATACCATGCCCAGGAGTCTGCCAGGTCACTGGCATGATAACTGGAATGCAGTTGGCAATTAATGATATACCATACCTCTGCACCTCATAGTGCAGGACATCTGGACAATGCATGACATACTTGTGGGACAGAGTGTTACAAACTGAAACAGTAGCTGGTGTTACATGTGTTCGTGTAACATAACATCCCTGAAGGATATGATGTCTGGAACACCAATGGATATCAACTGTTACTGACTAAAATCCTTACATTATCCTACCAACACCACAAAAGCAGACATTATTCGAGGAACCGACCAAGCATAAAAGGCAAACATCTGTCCAGTCTGTGGACAACATGCCAGTTGAGGGTATGTCAGAGGCATATCACTGACAGATGTCAAGTCACCCAGTAAATGCATGTCCAAATGAACCCTGTCAATCTAGCAACCCTCCATCTGTATAACAGCACTAATGACATACAATCTGTACCCAATTCTGAAGCTTTGTCCCCCATGTTGTCGGCCTGTCTCCACATGTTGTGTCCTGCGAGGTATTTCCACCTACTGTCTGTGAAGCTGTATTCCCCACACCTCCATAATGTTCCCTGCACAGGCAAGAAAAATGGTCAAGGCCCACATGAAGAGTATCCCATATGTTGGAACTAGCAGCAGTGTTCAGGCCCACACCATAATACTATGTGGGCACCTACATAGCTTTATGGCCTCAGCAATACCCGACAGGACAACATCAACTGCCTCAAGGTAGGCTGAATGCCTGTGGTGGACAGCGGCAATACACAACTACAATCATAGGTGGAAATAATCACAGAACAGGCCAGGAAGAAACAGGTGCCTCATTGGAAGCCATGTCACCTTGTTCTGCACAAGCAAATAAGGTCACAGGTGATGTACCCTAAGGCTGTCTTTGAGTGCAAACTGGAGACATCCACCAAGGCCAATCACTAGGCCTCCAGATGTGTGTCTGCAGTTCCAGAGGCAACACACATATCTGCTCTGTAGTGGTGGTCAGTAACACCACATACACATATATCATAGATATAGACAACCGGCCGCCGACAGGTTAAGTGAAAACATCACCCCTCTGTCCCCCCATAGGTACACAGGTGCATGTACAGCACCTACTCCCCTCCCCTCATGATCAGGAAGTAGGTCTGTAATGCCCTCTCAAAAGCAACACATAGAGGTCTCCATAGGCCTGATACCATTCCTGAC